>NW_006760393.1:802683-898980 GCF_000271605.1 Fomitiporia mediterranea MF3/22 | reverse complement strand
TTTATTACTTTATGTCCTTCTGTCATTCATCTGTCTGTATCACAATAGCCTTGTAGTTTTAAAGTGTTTGTGCTTCCAAGTTGAAGCCAACAATTTGTTGTATATTTTAAATACACAAAGTAATGTTTCACTACTTTGTAGTAATACATTTAGGGCTTTTGTAAGTAGTGTGCTAATTGCCCAGTAATATAGGATATGTCTGACTGTGTACAGTCTACAACATATCTTAACAATCCTACCATATTCATGTATAGTATTGTTTCATTATTACTTTTGTTTGTATTGTATGTATTGTTTGTATTGTTAGATAGATCTATTCCAGGAGTAATAGGTGTTTGTAGTGCCTTTTTGTTTTCAAAGTAGTAACACTTGATTATACTTTCAATATAATACTTTTGCTATAAGCTAATTGTTTGTTGTAGTCTATCTCAGCTTATTTCAATACTAAGTAACTAATGTATTTTGTTACTGTTAGTAAATACAATGTGTTGTCTTAATGTATGTTTAAATACTGTTATTATAGCAATAGTTTTGCTAATAATTGTAATATTGTTGACATACATAAATGTTACAAGAATTGTTTTATTATTTTGTTTCTTGTAAAATACAGTATAATCATAATTAGCTTGTTCTAATCCAATCTTAAGTAGTAGTTCAGTAATCTTCTTGTACTATTGTCTACCTGCTTGTTTCAATCTGTATAACACTTTATTTAAGTGTAACACCTGTCCAGGTTTAATATCTGTAAGTAGCCTGCCTAACAGCAGTTTCACATAGATGAGTTTGTCCTCATTTAATTCTCTGTAAAGATATGCAGATTTTACATCTATCTAATGTATTTTGTAGTTCTTAGATGCTGCCCAAGATAATAATAATTGTACTGTTGATAGTTTAGTTACTAGAGCAAATAAGTCATTAGAATAGAAGTCTATTCCATTCTTTTGAGTGTATCCTTACACTACAAATCATACTTTATATTTGTCTATTTGGCTGTTAGCCAGTCTTTTGATTTTATAGACAAATTTCATTCCAATTACATTTGTATTTGTAAAGGGGATAGTATATATCCATGCATTTTGTTGTTGAAGTGACTGTATTTCATCCTTCATAACTTTGATCCATTGTTCTTTGTCTATACACATTATAGTATTGTAATACATTAATAGATCATTATAGACTTTGTTAAGGAATTTGTTAAATTCTGTTAGATACATAGCTAGGTTTATATTGTCTTTGTAATTTAAACCTATAGTTTGTTTAACCAGTCTTCACTCTTGTGTAGAGCATTGTATGACAGGTTCTTTATCTTTATTATTGTTATTAGAAAGAGTTTCATTGTTGTTTGATGTATTATTGTTATGATTATTCTCCCCTTCAATCCTAGACATTGGTTTGTCTATGAATTGTACATTGTGCTCAACAGTAATTTTATTATCATAGCACACTAAGTGACCTTTACTGTTGTTATCATAACCTAGCTATTGTGTGTGTTAGCCTCTAGGTTGTAGTTTATACATTTGTTCGTTCTGTATAATACAATATGTGCTGAATTCTTGTATATTATCTATTTGATAATGTTTGTTATACTGTTTGTAATATAGCATTGCAAAATTAATAGCAACTCTCAGCATTCTGTTATAAATAAACGTTTAATATTGTACCACATATACCCAGAATTTTATAGGTAATTTTGCTGATAACAGACACATACATACACTGTTAAAGATAGTCTTATACATACATTCTGCAACTCTGTTCTGCTACAGTGTATTGTGTACTGTTAATCTATGTATTATTCCTTGACTTTCAATGTATGTAGTGAAGTCTTTACTTAGGAACACTGTATTGTTATCACTTTGGAGAGTTTTTACTCTTATACTGTACTGTATAAAGAGTTTCATTGTATACTTTACATATTCAGTGAAAGCATTGCTTTTATGCTACATAGGTAGCATAGTTACCTATTGTGTAGCATCATCTACAATAGTAAAAAGATATTTGTACTTGCTGTAAGCTTGTACTGGGGCAGGTCCCCATATATCAATATAGAGATGATCTCCATAGAATTGTGTAAGAGGTGTTGTTTGTATTTTTGGTATTTCATTGCATTGTATGTTTGCTTTGATACAATCTGTACACTGTACATTTTTATTGTCTGTTATCCTTTGACTTATAATCTCAGGATACTCTTGTATGAGTTTGTGCAAGTAATTGAAATTAACATGACCCATTTGTTGATGTAAATCAACAATAGTGATTGTGTTAATAGATTGTTTATTATAATGAGAAACTATCATATACAAGTTATTTTGTACATGTATTTCACCAATCTTTGTATGAGTAGGAGAATAAATAATACATTCATTGTTTGTTTTCATTAAAACATATCCTACTTTGTATAATAGTGCTTCACTAACAAGTATGAAGTTCAGATTGGGATGATAGTATATGTTTTGTAGTGAAATTGTATTCACCTTTGTATGCTCATCAGCTTTGTTTTATAGTTTTACATTAAATGTTATTACTCCACTTTTGCTAAGTGTGAATGACAATTTATTCACAATTGTAATGTTTATTAGGGTTGAGTTCCAAACATTTGTAAGACAGAACAAGTATGGAGTAGTGTGTACATTTGTACCAGAGTCCAATATATTAATACAATGTATTAGTTCAGTATCATTACAATGTATTGTGTTAATACATATGTTTGGATCATAATTGAACTCTTTAATGACTTCTTTTGTATTGTCAAATGAGTTCATGAAATTGTCTACTTGCATGACACCTTCCTCTTGTACTTTGAATGCTGAAAATACATTAGATTCAGTAGATAGAGCAGATTGAATGGGTAAGCTGCTAGAACTTGATGCTGAGGCTTCTACAATTACAGACTCTAGCATTAGCATTTCATTAATGTCTTCAATGAATACTGTTTCATTATTGTCTCCAATGAATACTACTGTATTAAGTGCAGGTTGAGACAGTGTAGTAGTAGTAGTAGAAGTAGTAGCTGTTTGCCTATGCTTTTTCTTTCAAGCTTCTGTTGTTTTGCTTATTGGAGGATTTCAGCAGTCTTTTGACATATGCCTGTACTTGTTACAGTTGTAGCATTTAACTTTATTGTAAGACTTTGTTTTGCCTTTAGCTACACTTTTGCCTTTTGTTTGTAGGCTGTCTTGTTCAGTATCTTGTTTTGTTTGAGAGTACTGAGAATGATACTTAGTATATGTGTTTTGTAATTTGTGTATCAGCTTAGCTGGTGTCAGAACATCTTTCTGAGCTACTGTAACTGTTGGTAGTTGATTATAATGGGTAATCTGCCTGTCTAGCATTGTTACTACCCATCTATACTCACAAGGAGTAGCAAGATTAATTGCTGAGATGTATGTATTGTTATTGAGGGCTTTATTATGTGTAGACAACTGTCTGTAGATTTGTTTAATGTTGTCTAATGTCTTATCAAACTGTGATACATACCCTTTTACTGTAAACAATGTGGATATGTCTACAGTATGTGTCATCATTGTTTGAACATTGTATTGTTCAGAAAGCACCTTCATAAGACTTCTAACACTTGTATGTGTTGTAAAGTTTGTATAAATTGTATCAGTTATTGTTTTTGTTATACAATGATACAAAACATTACCTGTACATATGCCAGCATCATTGGAGGAAGGGGGATTGTGCTCTAGATGGTCTAAGAGCATTATAGTAGTGAGTGTACTGTGTATACACAAGCACTATATCTTGTATCCCTTCACACTAGCCAACTTTTCTGTTCCCTCAAAGAACTTTGTAATGTCAGAGTCCTTCATCATAGCATTAACAAAGGTATGCATTATAGACAACATTGTAATGAGTTTGGGGGGAGAGGGAGGTCTTGGGCTTGGTGGTCTGGCAGGAGGCAAAGGCATTCTGTAAGAGTGAGTGTGTAGAGGCATTCAATGAGTACTAAGGCTCATAACCTTTTAACAAGTGTAGCAGGAGTGCCCCAAGTACTCTCTCTAATTGAGATATCAAGCAAGTATCTACCTTATATACTACATAGTGAAGTCTGATAATCCAAGACATTCCAAGTACAGTAATTCTACATAAGGCAATTAGGGATTTCCTAATCCAGAGCACAATCTAATAAAAATAAAAGAAGGAAGACAGGCTTACAGAGGGCAATGGGAAGGGATGATTGCTCTCACATTGTCATATGAGGACCCAGCCTAGGAAGGGGTACTGTCAGGAGTAGTGAGAGCACAGGGACTCTCAAACCACATCACTAACTCCCAGCCAAACACTAGGGGTACACCTCAAATGCACCAGTATCAAGCAACACAACCAACTCAAGACAATCCCCTGAGCCTTTTAAGAAAGATAAAAGGGTATGTAACAGCTTGAAATTAAAAAAGAAACAAAAAGGCTGTACATGTAGGAAGTTGGGAGGCATCAACCACAATCAAAGGTGATCGGGTGTCTGCCAAAGGAGTAGACTAGTACTGAAAGTTGGTACAGCCAGTGGGTGAGCTGCCTATGACTAGGCATTGCTGGGACTGTGTTGACCGACACATTGCGGGTGTCGACTCCCCTCACTCCAAGCGTGGGAAAAAACCCACAGACATGGAGGTCACAGGAAGAGTCGTCTTGAAATTGACCGACTCTCGATGATAGTGCGAGTTTTACTTAGGTTCGAGAAGTGCATGCAGGAAGAGAAATTAAACTGAATCAAATACAACAGACCAGAAGGAGTGAAGATTGCACCCCACTTTTCGTTTTCGTTGCTGTCTACTACGTGGTGTGTCCAGTGTCTAGTAGTAGTACTTCCTCAACTCCTTCCTCTGTGCCTGTGAACCTGTGAATTGCCAACCTCAGTGTCTACTTTTGTCATTCTGTGTGTTTAAATCATCATGTCTAACAATGTAACTGTGATTGTTGATCATGATTATGATCTCCCCCAACTGATATTCTTGACTTCTTGAAATTTGAGGATTGATACCTTGATGCTGTAATAATGATATCTATCAGTCTAAACGGCCAATAGGTCATTCCGGCGATCGGATTCTAGGCAATTGGGAAAAGTTATTAATAAAGCACCATGACGTCAATGAGTTCTAGACTGGACCTTGGCCAGTTTCAGTGTAGGGCTATAATTGTTTGGTGAACCTGAGAGGAGAAGCAGAGACTGATACTGTTTCGAGACTCAAGAGGCGGATATATGCTACACTCGCGTGATGTAATGGTTCTATGAGTTGAGCGTGATAGCAAATATCCTAGTACATGATATAACCAGTTATACAGTAATAAAGTACAGGATTACGATAAGAAATGAAGAAAATAACAACCATAAATAACTCCCAGGCCCATGCCTGAGGAGAAGGCCCGAAATGAAATGTCTCCAAGAAAGGCAACGAAAAGCGGATGTAAGAAAAAACAGTGAGCTACATGCAAAAGTAAACCATCCAAAAGACGAGTAAAATGTCGAATACGACGACGAAACGCTATCCACAAGCTAGCTGTAGTCCAAAAAAACGAAAGGTCCGGATCCACAGATGTATAGCTTAAAGTACGTTAAGGTGTCTAAGGGAGCTGAATAATGGCGTAGTCTGCGCTGTAACTTCCGGGGTCGTCGTCGCTTCCATGTTCCGCAAATACTAAAGTACAAGTAAACCGTGAATCAGTTAGGTAGCTCTTTTGTTTACTACAAGGCATATACTCCTTGTCAAGTTCAAGAGAGGGTGAAGGTGAATACGTACGAATGACTTGGAAATCATCTCCACTGGCCTCGGTGGGAGTCTGAATCTGGACTCGGCCATCGAGCAACGAGAAGTTCGACGCAAGTGGTTCGTCAGAGATTACTTCTCCTTCTTTGGCCAGGAATATCGCTGTCTTGGTGAACTCTCGATCTTTGGGTACTTCTGTCGTGTCCCTACAAACAAGAATTCAATCCGGTAATCAGTCTCAGTAGATTCAAAGCTCCGCAGAACATCAGAATAAGGGAAAATACTTTCGGTACGCACCAGGTAACATTATGATGCGTCGCAGCAAGCCATACTTCTCCATGCCTCGGATACGTTATCGGTACATACGGCACTTTCGGCGCAGGGACAGGCTGCCAGCCGATAGCAGGACGTTGCGGTGGAGAGAAATCTGATCCTGTATCTTTAGCTATAAGACCTTGGACTGAAGAGAGGACCGCTGGGGTCATGAGAAGCGTGCCAGCAAGCTTCATCGCAGATGAGCCGTGTAGTTGAGTTACAGGTGTAGAAACGGAGGTAGGACTATGTGCCTGAGGAATATGAAAATGGATGTGAAAATGGGTCTCTGCGAAATGATGGACGACGCTGAGCTGGGAGTCTAGTAAAGACCAGCCATCGAACGGGTTTGTCGGTCTCTGATTCCAGTTTAGACCAGACGTCTCAGCCTACCATCCAATATGGTGTCATTTCTGGATTGAGACCTGCTATCTTTGAACGTTTACAATTATACACGTGCTTAGAAAAGGCGTTTGTGATTAGTTTACCTTGTACCGTTCAGCAGCTAGATGAACCGAACTGGAGAAGAGCCAATGCAGAAAAAGACTACTCGTGGTTTTCAATTAAATATACTCAAAGAAAAATGTCCCTAAGCAATCTGGTTTCGTTGGTATAACGCATGTAAGTTCCTTGCAGTCTTCTGAATTTCGTGGTTTGCTGTTCTGTTCTTGTGATGTCAAGGTTGAGTCTAGTTGACAGTAGATTGGATAGTGGATTTGGCCACAACCCAAACATGGCAGTGGTATCCATCCTAGGCAATCGGGGATCGACACAATTGATTTTGCATTTGCAGCATTCCCAGTTCCCTGCCAAATGCAGCATATAATCGTGTAGGAATAAGGGCCTAACAGATAGCTCCTCACAATCTAACCCAACAAATTGATATAGTACAAATTCAGTAGCCTCAAACAATGCAACACAAGTCTACCACCTTTGTACAGTATTTCTGCAATGCAGCTTTGTGAGCTTAACCAAATACACTTACACAATACATCACTACTGAAGGTGAAGTGCACAACTGTGAGACATCTCCCTATTGAGTATCTTTCACACAATCTTAATAAACATGAGATATAGTTTATATTACAACCCGTGCACTTTAGGTACAATTATTCAAGTTGACGTGACAAAGATTGTTCCACGTGTTTGGCCCACATATATGCCTCTACTTATCCTGCATAACCACCGCTGTCAGATTTATTTCACTGCAATCATGCATCCTGTAGCAATAAAAATAAGTAAACCAGGGACAGACTTGCTCGGATGTAAATGTCCTACTCAATATCTTTTCATGGAGCCGAAACACCAACCCGCAGTAGCCTTCAAGAAGACGGCGTAGTGGTCGGGGGAGGGATACAGCACCCGGTCTCTCCAGGGAGGCAGAAGTGCTGGCAAGCTCTTTCCTCGAGGGTAGGAGTCGGCGTCGGAGGTGGAATGCAGCAACCAGTTTCACCGGGGAGGCAGAAATGGTCACATCTCAGGACCGGAGTCGAGGAAGTCGAGGTTGGGGCCGGAACGCAGCAGCCAGTCTCGCCTGGGAGGCAGATGTGGTCACAGACGATGGTCGCAGCGCCAACCTGGCTCGCGAGGAACAGAGAGGTGACGACGGCGGAGATTGCGGAAGCGTAGGAGAATTTCATCGTTGCGAGTATACAGTGCAGAAGTTTCGTAGAGAATTAAACGGCACTTTGTGAGGTGAGATGAATAGACAGCCCCGAGACTATCGTTTATATAGTTTTCACCCGTCAATCCTAGAAGTCCGGCTGTTTCATGAATTACAGAGCGGGACATATTTCAAGATGCGACGGCAGCTGCGACGCTGCAGCATGATGCCTATTACCAGAAATTCCACGATTCGCCAAGTTCGCCGCTCCGTATGATGCTTTGCGGTTGATTATATTATGTGCTTGTATCACGGAGACCCTCCAGCAACTCCAAACCAGTGTAATATTTCGCACACTCGCCGTCATGAAACGCGATTATATCATATCATATGTACGGGGCCACGGCGAAAGAAATGCAGCGATCTTGCAGACCGACGCAGGGAATTGAATTGCCGGAACGGAGAATAGTATCAGAATGCAGACTCTTGACGGAGGAAGGGTGTCGCCTTCGGATGAGCATTCTATGCAGAGGAACCAACAGTCCAATTAGTTAGCATCTGATGGTGAAGTGTACAAGTCCATGTAGCAAGGAAGATCGCCTCAGCATATTGAGTGTATGCACTGAATAGTCGAGAGGGTGGGAGGTTGATTTCACGTCACCCGCGAGGTTGATTGTGGAGATTGCGATTTCTTTTGGCGTATTATTTGAAAGTATAGACGGTGAGGTCCAGGGACTGAAGAGACTACTAGTAAGTCGGCAAGGACACGGCAATATGGAGGTGAGAGTAAGAGGTCAAGTCAGTCACGAGCTTGCGTTTCAGCGCATAAAATGCTAGAGACGCGTGCCTGTCACAACTCACCGCGCCCTGCGAACAAACCAGCGCCGCCTCCTATTCATTCTCTCTCTCCAACTACATTTGCAATGTCTTCATTCTTTGGCCTGTAAGGATTGCCCGTCAATCTAGAAAATGATCAATTATGCTGATTTTACTTTCCAACGACGTTTTTTTTATTATAGTGGGAAGACTCGGACCTTCAAGCCGCGCAAGGACGCGCCGGAAGGCACAAAGCAGTACCAGCTGCGTAAATATGCTGAAGCAACCCTGGTGAGAACGGCAATAAGTAAATCCACGCAAGTGCAGGGGAAATTGACGGCCGGTGCGCCTACAGGGGTCGGGGAACCTCCGTCAAGCAGTGCTACTCCCGGAAGGCGAGGATACTAACGAATGGCTTGCGGTACACAGTATGTTGATCTTGATGTTTCTGATAATGTGGATTTACTGACGGCTAGTTAGCTGTCGACTTCTTTAATCATCTGAACATGTTGTACGGGACGGTGACTGAGTTCTGTACTCCTCAGGAGGTATGCACGTTACTTCTCGTTTGTGAATATGCGTGTTGATAGGATCGTGTAGTGCCCGATCATGTCTGCTGGCCCCCGGTACCTTTATACATTACTTTCCGGATATCGCCCCTCATCTTACTTGACTGTTGAACAGTTATGAATACCTTTGGGAAGACGGCGCGAGATTCAAGCGGCCGACCAAGTTGCCAGCACCGGATTACGTCGATGCATTGATGAACTGGGCGCAATCGCTCCTAGACGATGAAGCTGTCTTTCCCAACAAGATCGGTAAGTATTCCCCTTAAATGAGTCGTGAACGAGACTCTGACGAGCAGTTTTGATTGATTCTCTATGCTATTGTTATGTATAACAGGCATACCATTCCCTAAGAACTTTCGTGACACAGTTCGGACGATCACACGAAGGTTGTTCCGAGTGTATGCTCATTTATACAGCAATCACTTTGACCAGATTTGTGCACTCGGGATCGAAGGTTTGTCCTCGATTCTCCAATTGTCTGAACAGCCCGTCTGATCTATCGCAACTTCACCTTCTAGCGCACTTGAATACCAGCTACCGTCATTTCTTCCTATTCATCAACGAGGTGAGTCCGAACCTCTCACCTCACCAAATAATTCTATCTATTTATTTAACTCACCTCCTCGACTTTGTTACATTCTGCAGTTCGATCTAGTCGACAAGAAAGAGCTTGCACCACTTGATGAACTCAACGAAGCGATCTTAGCTGAGGACAAGCCTTTGCCTTTGCCTCGGTAACCGCAGTTTCTCTTCTTCCTCTTCTCCCTCTTCTCCCCGACTTTTCTATATCATCAACATTCGACTGGACGTTTATCCAGCTGTAACGATACCATGTACTTTCCCATCCATATCCTGTTGGAGAACAAATTTTGATGTAGACGACGATTGCAGTAACTTGCATACCTTTTGCTGTTTCGATATGGATCAGCTCGAATGATGGTTAGCACGTAGCAACTGTATACTCCACGTAGTTGTCTTGTTACTCGTCAATACGCATACACGATATAGAAGAAGACAAGCTGGATCGAATGATTCGCTTCGGCTATGTTTAGTGTCTGCTAGAAAAATTGCTGACCAGCGAAACCTTGTGCTGTACTACACAGATCATGCTTTCCTCTCACTCTTTGACCCTCAGACAGACTTTTGGGAGTTTCTCCCTCCATAACTGTGTTCTGCAATGACACTTGTACAGCACTTCTAATTGATAATCACAGCCTTCTTACACGGTGGCTACAGCTACAATCGCGTAAAATCTCCCTCTCGCAAGCTCTCGCCATAATGTGTGGACGACGAGCAATATGAGCGTTAGCACGCTCAAGCAGTAGAGTTAGCACTGGGTCCTCCTAACGCCAAGTTCGCGATATTCTCCGATAAGTCAAGAGGTGACTCTATTAACTTCGTTACTTTTCCAATCGCAACCGTCTTGCCTATCAATTATAATCATAAATCAACACCCACAATCCTCCACAGCAAAAACGAAAGTAAGACGGTACACATACCTTCGTCTCGTAAAGTGAATCTACCCATTTGTGGATGATCTGCAAACTTTTCGATACATATCGGTTGCGCAGTCTCGATGAGCGCAACGATCTTTTGTCCCCTCTTCGCAAATTGTGGAGGTTTCTTTGACTTACGACCAGTCGCTTTATCGAAATAATGCAGGAGCGCAGCGAGGTTGACCTCTTCCGCTAGCGTGTGAACATGCATAACAGCACTATACCCAGCACAAATGATGTTCTTATGTTCGAGAATCGCGAGTTGTGCTTCGAATTGTCGAACGGCGTGTACGGGATTGGATGGTGAGGTGAGTACGAATCCTGTACTGATATCCTCGTCGTCAACACCTTTGAGTCGGATTCGCGCGTTGTCTCCGCATATTGCGCTTAGAACTTCGTCTTCTAGCTCGTTGTAGATTGTTGATACTTCGACTGTTGTGCGGTTGGGCATTAGGACGAGTGTGTCGTTACGCTGTAGTCTGCCGGATTCGATCTTCCCGACGACGATCGTACCCATGTCTTTGTATTTCTCTGCGATGGGGAGCATGAGAGGGCCGAGGACTTTTCGGTTGACCATGGGCATTTTGTCGAGGAGCTCGAGGAGGGAAGGACCACTTATCGGGGTGTCAGCACACAATTGAAAATCAGGAGAAAAATAACGGATAACTCACTCATACCAGGGAGCGACGCTCTTGGATACTCTATCCTTCAAGTTTTGGCCAGTCTGAGCAGATACGGGGACGAAAAGTAAGTCGGTCTTCGGGTTGTAACCAGATGCCTTGATGAATGGAGTGATCTTGTTGACTATCTCATCGTATCGCGCCTTGTCCCATTGTACAGTCGTATCGTCCATCTTATTAATTGCGATGACAAGCTTCGCGACACCAGCCGTCTTGACGAGCATAACATGTTCACGAGTCTGACCGCCCTTCTCGAATCCAGTTTCAAACTCGCCCTTTCGAGCGGAGACGACGAGTACGGAGACATCTGCTTGCGCGGCACCAGAAATCATGTTCGGAACGTAGGTTTTGTGACCAGGTGCATCGAGGATTGTGTAACGTCGTGTATCGGTTTCGAAGTACCCTCTCCCGACTTCGATGGTCTTTCCCTTGTCTCGCTCGGATGGTGTTGAATCTAGTGCCCACGACAGATACCAGCTCTCGTTACCAGCGTCCTTCGCTTCTTTCTCGTACTTCTCCATTGTCCGCTTATCTACCATACCAGTTAGGAAAAGGATGTTCCCGCCCATGGTACTCTTCCCAGCATCAACGTGTCCGATGAATACGATATTAAGATGTTGTTTGACTGGCCAAATATAAGCACACGACCTAAGGCATCTAACCGTCCAGCTAACGATACTTACTATCACCAAAGAGATCCTTCAGCGTCTCCTGATCGGCATGAGCGTGAACGTCATCAACGATCTTGCTTGCATCTGTCTTCGCGCGCTCTGTAGTGAAAGTTTTGGATTTTGCAGCACCCTTTTCTGACGGCACCGGAGTTGGTGTTTTGGATGGAGTGGACTGTGCGGTTTTTGGTGTGGGTATGGGTGCTGGGTCTGCCGCGGGACGAGCATTGGGTACTGGCGATGGTTCTGGCACGGGTGCAGGTACAGACGTAGGTGGTGGTGTGGGCTTGCTACCTCCGATATTCAGCGTGATCGTTGGAGGTGGCTTCGGCGCTTCCTCTTGTATCGGTCGCTCGATGGGTGCAGGTGGCGGTTGCGCCGGCTGGCCCGGCTGGGTTGGCGGACGGAATTTACCAGGTACAAACTCTGCAGCATTGAAGTTTAGCCTACTCATTGTGAAGGAAGGAGGGAAGGGTGGAAGAGGGAAGATGACGGTACGAGGAGGAAGGGTTTATGTATGCGCCGCACGCGTAAATAGGTAATCTATTGATCTGGCGCTGATCACTTTTATTTTGTGAAAATTATGTTGCCTTTCCTGTATATTATACGTCACTTATCCAAGTTTTGCTGACGTTCTTGTATTACATAGTTCTGCTGCTAGCAAATAAGTACTCTCTGTGTCTGTTTACCTTGCAGGTTTCTCCTCAGCCGACAATTTGCTCGTTCCGATTTCTCAACGATTGCAATTTCTGATCCAGTTGCTTTGTTCATTTGTCTCCTCCGACATGCTTTGGTCGTTCACACCTGAAGTGTAAGGTAGGCTGCATCAGGCGTCCTCGAAAGCAATCCAACTTAGTTTTCTAATAACTGTGTTGCTATGAAGGAAGATAATCAATGATAGTCGGTGGCATGGTGCAGTCTTATTCTCTGAAAAGCTGGTGGTAAATTTCTTGAAAACTACTGTAACATATATCAATAGTGTCCGCTTAACTGAGCTTTGCGTGATACAGAGGCAAGTGCTCCAATAGCATTTAGCTGAATTCTGAAAGCAAGAGTCTTTCGGCTATTCTTAATAAGCTGCATAAGGCCGCGTATTCCCACGATTAGCTAAGTGGGTTCTGCGCGTGTAGGACTCTTTCCATCTCAACGTTGCGTACGGCGTCCATGGCCTCTCAATCTCAGTATCTCGCAGTGCTCAGGGCAGCATACGACTATACTCCAGACTCTGCAGAGGAAATTGCCATCAAGGAGGACCAAATCCTCTTCCTCATCGAGCGAACCGATGACGAGTATGTGCCGCATCAGCTCATATGTGTTCCCCATCCCCTATATTGATCATTCTCGTTCTTCTCAGCTGGTGGAAGGTCAAACCCAGGGATGCAGATGAGTCGGATGAAGGCGGGCTGGTGCCTGCTGCCTACGTTGAACCTGTGAGTCGTTCGTTCCAAGAGCTGCGCCCAAATGAGCTAACAATGATAGCTGGGTCAGGCACCGCACAAGTCGGTGGTGAAGGCAATATATGATTATGATGCAACCGCTCCTGGAGAGCTTTCAATAAAGGAGGATGAGGTACTTCTTGCTTTTGATGCGGATGATGGTTGGCTTCTCGTGCAAAGCGAGAACGAGGGCGGCAAGGCCGGGTTCGTGCCTGAGAGTTATGTCGAGGTACTTGACACAATATTCTAGGTGGTAATATTTATCTTACTTTTGCTAGGCTGCGGATGCGGAAGCAATTGGAGAACCGGAGCAGGAGGAAGAGGAGGAGGAAGTGGCTGCTCCTGCTATCATTGTTCCGCCTTCTGTGCGTGATACCTTGGCTAACACTGATCAACCACAATGCTGATTTCTAATAGCCGCCACGACCGTCTGCACCTTACATTGATCCCGCCGAGCGGGTTGCGGCTTCTCATGCAAAGGCTCCGAACGACAGCATACAAACCTGGGCTGTCTCCGAAGTCGATAAGAAGGGCAAGAAAAAGAAGGGTACGCTCGGTATCGGTAACGGTGCGATTTTCTTCGCAAGTGAATCGGACAAGGTACATATCTTCCCCTTCAATATATACTATAATGCTTAGATGTGCTGTAATTCCTTTTTGACAGACCCCTGTACAAAAGTGGCCAACAAGCGATGTCCAATCCTCGTATATTGAGAAGTCAAAGCATGTGCACATCGACATTGCTGGCGAGACACCAGTCAACCTTCATTTTAATGCCGGTTCAAAGGATACTGCAGAAGCGATCGTTGAGAAATTGGATGCATCAAAGGCTGCATCTACTCCTAAGCCTGAAACACCGACTGAGGAAGTACAGGAACAAGCACCTGCAATGAGGTCCTCGCCTAAGCCGAAGAAGAATGGTGTCAGCGTACATTTCGCGTCGACTCCACCTTCAATCATCTCACCTCGGGAGCCTGATCTAGACAGCGAACCGGGGGAATACATTAGTTCAAGGGATGACAGGCATAAAGAGGATGATGGCCATGAATGGGTCACCGTGCTGTATGATTTCAACGCGGATGGTGAAGATGAACTGTCTGTGCAAGAAGGTGACAGGTTAATTGTCCTGGAGAAGGATGGTGACGAATGGTGGAAGGTCCGAGACGCCTTGGGCCATGAGGGTGTCGTCCCGGCATCTTATGTTGAACTTGAGGAAAAGGTGATCGCTTATTCACACTCTCGGATTGCAAATGTTGCTAATATGTGACTGTCCAGTCTGGTCCTGCCGTGAATGGAGCGACAAATGACTACGCTGAAGAAGAAGCAGCGCGGGAAGCTGAACGTGAGCAAGAAGAGCAACGAGAGCGTGAGCGACAGGAGGCCGAGAGGAAGCGTGTCGAGGCAGAACGCAGAGCGAAGATGGCAGCAGAAGCTGCTGAAGCAGACCGCAAACGCAAGGAGCGTGAACGTGAACGTGAAAGAAAGATGAAAGAGGAAGAAGAGAGACGTAGGCGAGACGAAGAGGAGGCGGAGGAAGCCGCAAGGAAACGCGCAGCGCGTCAGTCCCGGCCGTATGTATCTTTCTGGATTTCATTTCCCTTCTGGTCATGTTTTGTCTCATGTTTCTAATTAATTTTTGCCTCGCAGTGCGAGCGCATCTGGGAGTCGTCCGAGGCCGTCTGAAGATGAAAGGACATCCCCTTCTCGTGATGCCAGAGGGCGAGGTTCCAGCGACAGAGCACGTGAGTATCGCACCCTATTCGCATGCATTCATATTCATTTAACGTTCATATGATTGTTGTAGGGAGCCAGCCTGCTCCGGATCGAGTGCGCACCTGGCACGATCGTACTGGTCAGTTCAAGGTCGACGCCGAATTCTTAGGCTTCTCCGGTGGCAAACTCCGTTTGCATAAGACGAATGGTGTGGTTATTGAAGTGCCAGCGGAGAAAATGTCAATGGAAGATTTGAAATTTATTGACCGACAGAAGGGTGGAAAGGAGAAAGACAAAGCTCAAGCGCCATCAAGAGCACTGTCTCCAGGCGGTTCTGATGATGAACCGCTTGCCATGCGACGAGCCTCATTGTATCCCGATGCTCAGTCTCGACCAACACCACCTAAGAAGGGAAAGAGTGTTGATTGGTTCGAATTCTTCCTGAACGCAGGATGCGACTTAGATGATTGCACGAGATATGCTTCCTCCTTTGAGCGCGACAAGATTGACGAGTCGCTCTTGCCCGACATCACGCCCCAGACCTTGCGTACGATTGGTCTACGTGAGGGCGACATTATTAGAGTCTCGAAGGCGATTGCTGCGCGGACACCAGGTGGTACCACGTCGGTACTTGAAGAGCAGATGAAAAGAGACGAGGAACTTGCACGTAAGTTGCAGGAGGACGAGGCCAATGGCGAGACCACTCCAAAACGTCAGACGACTTCACCCGGACTGTTTGCTGGTCCTGGTGGCGTGTTGAAGAATAACACGCGGAGAGGTAGGCCGCAATCAAGTAAAAGCACGCTGCCACCCACCGTTGACCTCCAATCCATCACTACTGCGTCAGCGCAAATCACTCGACATGACAGTCCCTCGACAGCACGAGTTCTGTCCCCTACTAGCGCGGTTACTGGACCGCCAAGAGCAAGCTCTGCAGCCCCAGTTGTCAGTGGCTTTGACGATGATGCTTGGACAAATCGACCGAGCTCGACGCAACCCGCAGCAGCAGCCGCAACTACTACTACTACAACAGCTCGTGCGCCCTCAGCTCCTCCAACTCAAACACAGCCTCCAGCAGCATCTGCTCCCCCACCGGCACCACCTCCGCCAGCCGCTCCTGCAGCAGCGACATCAACGGGAAGCAGTCTTGCACGTACAACGGAGTCCGATGTCTTTGAACAGCTTGCACGGTTGAGTGCGTTGAAGACGCAGAATACAGTACAGAGTCCCTCTGGTCCAGCATCAGCGCCTGTATCTGCTGTTTCTCCACCTGTGACTTCCCCGCCTGTAATGTCCCCGCCACCTGGCTTCCAAAGTGGTATGGGTATGGGCCCGTCTCCGGTACCTATAGGCCAGCTACAACCGCAACTCTCTGCAATCCCGCAGCAGACCAGTGCTCGTGGGCCATTTGCACCTGTCCCCGCGAACCAAGGTCTTCTGCACCCTCTCGTACCGACAACGACAGGCTTCAACGGATTCGTCCCAACGCGTCCACACAGCAACCCTCCAGCGTTCAACACGCCATCGCCGCAGCCCCCTTTCCTCAATACCCAACCTACAGGATTCCCGGGTGCGATGGGACCACAACCGACAGGAATATCAGGCGCTTTGAACGCTCAGCCTACTTCTGGCTTTGGCGGAGGACTTCAGCCTCAACCGACTGGCTTGCCAAGTTCTGGGCCCATGATGGCGCAGACTACAAGTTATCCAGGTGCCCTTGGTGCTGGCCCCTTCTCTGGTGGAAGAGCATTTGGACCTTTGCAACCAAGTATGTACTCTAACGTTTGCTTTCTTTTCCGTGTCTTGTCTCTTTTTTACTAACGCGTCTCCTTTCAGATGTTACTGGCTTCAATCCTGGCTTTAACCAAATAGCTTCACCGCCACCTCCCGTCCCACCAATTCCGCCATTGCCGACGAACAATGCACCCAACAACACTGCACCAGCCAACGTGTTCGCTCAAATGAAGGCTGGCACGTTTGCAAATGACAATGCACCACAATCTGGCAGTAAGTATCATGGCCCTTAGTTATTTACATGTCTGACGTCTAGTCTATTTTCAGACAAATACGATGCTTTACGCCCACAGCCTACAGGCTGGAACATGCAAGGAACGACAACAGGTTTCCAGAACGGATATTCCGGACCATTTTACTAATTACTTGCTGTATGTATGCTTTAATTCTCAATTCCCGTTTGAACTTAGGAGAAAGAGATATATCTACTATTGAAACCGAAATTAAAAATTGCAAAACCAAAGACATGGCTAATTGGATGGAGTTACAAAAAACATGCAAAAAGGACAGTAGGTAATAAGATATGCCTGTAAGAGACACGTGAAGGTGATATTGGTATACTGGTTAAAAAACGTGTTTGAAGCAAACAAAGGGACGGAAATAACGTGCGTGAATCAATCATGAACGCTCTATGATACCCTGGAATTGTCCGACTCGGACGAAGTAGTCTCGAAGATGGGATCGGACTTCTGAAGATAGATCGCGTGCAACGAGTTCCGACACAGCAGGATAGGTTGCAGGGAGGAACCGTCCAAACTGTATGACAAAGTCAATAATAGCTCCTGATTTGAGGGAGGAAGGAAAGAAGAAGCTAACCGCTTTATCGCTGAGTCCGCAGAAGCCCTGAACGATTCGTGCGACTACGGGCATCCACGCAGAGATATTCTTGGCTGATGACTCCATGCGGAGTTTATTGAAGTCTGTAATAACCCCTAAACCAAGTCTTTTATAGTAAAGAAATTACTCAATTAGCGGGAAGCAATCAGAGGTAAGTGCGATTGGTCACTAACGGAAGGAATTTATCAGCTATTTGGGCCCTTAATGCCAAATGTTGCGGACGAGGATCATAATACATCCGGGAAAGTACGGTGACCAGCGTATCCGCACTACTCGTCTCCTGCTTAAGCAAATTTGGAAGGTGCTTCATAAAACCTTGTAATACAAACTCTTTAGCCAATAGTCAAGATAGAGAACGTAGATTTAATTAACGCACCAACTTTCCAAAGCGCAGTTCGAAGTTCCTTGTCTTCATTGAACATTCGAGCGAATTGATAACTGTGGTCGAGAACGCCCATTAGACGAAGCAGATGCTCAGGAGGTATAGTATCGTAAACTTCGTTATTTTGGAGAAGCTCGCTTGTTGTCTCGATGAGAAGGAGCTGCAATACACATTTGACGATGATCTGCTTGAAGATGCGCTTCCGTTCTCCGGCAGATATCTTAACGCCGTTCTTAGTGTCGCCGTTAACGGTAAGAGGTGCAGGGATGATCGTCTGCCCTGAATCTTACGAGATCGTATCGTAAGTAAAAGAACTGCAGGGCTTTACGAAACATGTAATTACCTGGTGGTGTATCAGAAACGTCTGTATTGCTTCCGTCCACCTCGCCTCGTAAATTTTCGTCAAACAATTGGTGAGGAGTCGTTGTTCTGAAGAGTTTAATGAATGTTGTCACGACTCGTTCCCACCGCCCAGCACTGAGCTTCTTGACATTGTTTTCGAGCAGCTGCTGGAGGCAGGCCGTCCCTATTCGTGCGAGCGTGTCATTTTCTGTGCAAACATTAGCTTCTGTGCGCTGCTAATGACATGATTCGTTACACACCTTGACAGACGCAGACGCATAGGAGATCTAGAAGCCCGTCCAAGAATCGTTCTAATGTTTCGAAATAGAACGTGTACAAGTCAATTAAATCTCTTAATGCCTGGATCATCGTCGTTGAAAGCCAAACGCTCATGTCTTCCTGGGTGCTCCATCTAGATAGGTCGGAAGAACTCTTTAGGACAGCAAATATGGGGAATAGCAGCTCCTGGCAAACTGTATCCCAAAACTCTACTGAGAACGTGGACCCATGCGTTTTGAGGGTCGTGAATAGCGAATTGAGTGCTCTAAACATCGAGGTCAGCTGATATCTCTGCTTAAAATTGAGTAGATACATACAATCGTCGAACTTCCAGATCTTCTCCATTCATTATAATGTCGTAAAAGCTGAACAAAACAGGGTACCAAAACTTGATCATAGCATCGTCGGCGGCCTGTGATTGAGCGCCGTCTTGGGAAGGCTGAGAATTCAATGCGCAATCCGGACAAGAAAGCATTGTTGGTATAACGTCACGAAGCATACCAATCGCCAGAAGGCTGATCTTCTGGAATTTGCTGACTTTACAGAAGTCAGTGATACAGACCGTGAGATCTGCGAATGCACCATGTCGAATGATTTCAGCAAAATGCTCCTTGTTTAGCCGAGTGACCAATTCAAATGCAGAATTCACAACACGTTCTGGGGAAGATTAATTTCGCTTAGGAAAAGAACTCAAATGTAAACAACATTCTCACCAGTCAAAACCTTCGAAGCGGCGGAGAAAACGCTAAAAAGCGTCCGCCAACCAGAAACGAAGTTATGTACTCGCGCTTGAATCATTTGATGAAGACATTGTAGCACCTATGAGAAGTAGTCAATCACACAAGATAGGCGCTTAAACGCCATCGACGAACCATATCTCGGACATCCGGATTGTTGTTATGGATCATTGTGTATTCGAAGGGCCTTAAGAAATCCTTCTGGAATTTAAAGTGCGGGAGCTCTTCTTTTTCCAGGAATCTCATTGCGAGTTGCCGCAAGGCATCCAATGCAAAGAAGCCAACATGAGGATTGTGGTGGCAGCAAACCTACGATAACAGAACTTAGAAGGGTGTCAACCAGTGTCCAATAAAGCGACGAACCTGATTGAAGTGTTCGCCAATGATTTCCCATAGATTAGACCACTCTAGACGAATGCGGTTCATATTGTAATACGAGATTTCTACCAGCTTTTGCAGACTGAATAGTCGTGGGTGTTCTGATAGGCCAGAAGACTGTATTTCTTCCCATGATACGGCACTGAGCGCGCGCACAAATTCAACAATAGCCGTCTAAAACCAGATGTCAGGAACGAGTACGGCTAGACGTACGTGAACGTACTCCGGACAGATAATGGCTTAGTGAGAAAACCATGTCGGCCGCAACAGTGATGTGAGTGGAGCGACTTTCGTTAGCCAGTTCTTCCGCAGGCATCTTCCTCGCTCTCCTGAAGATTTTGTTGAGTATTGTACAATCCCAGAAAAAAGTATAGCTCATACCCTTTACCACGACTGGATTCGGGAATTTCTATCCCATTGCTGACAAGCTGCATCCTCTCTAGTTGACTGACACAAGACAGGACTTCGTGCCACGAGCTTCGAAGATGGTTGCCATCAGAAACTGCAATATCCAATAGCGCCTTGATAGCTTCCATGTTCTTCGCTTTCATTTCACCTAAATTATTAAGGAATGTAAACTTGGCAAGCGTTGTAACGAAAGCGTTGCGTTCGAGTTCAAGGTCGAAGAAGCAAGCGATTCGTATGGCGCACTTGAATCCTTCCAGACACAACTCGACAACTTCCAGATCATCCGTGTCCGTCAGGGGCCCCGAGATTCCGGCAAGGAATGGAATCCAAGCAACTTCAAACATGGGCCTGACATGGACAAAATGAGAAGCACTGAAAAACTGGTCATTCCATTTGGAGCCCCGTCTCTGTGAGCGCATTAAAGTTTTGAAGAGTGCCTGCAGCAAGGTTTAATATAAGGCTAAAAGAATATGCCAGTGACTTACTTCGGTTTTGTTCGCCATACCCAGAGACTGCATAACATATGCTTCCTTTTGTAGATCACGACCAACATTGGCAAGAGCATTGGCAATTCCTGGACCTTGCGTCGGTAAGACTAATTGTGCATCCATTTCGTCCTTCATACGAATCTCGTTTGTCTGGATATCATCAAAAATTTCGCTGAGAAATTCCTCGGGAAGGTCGGCACCATCGTTGATACCTCTGTTGTTCTTGATAAAATCGGCTTTTGTCATACGTTGCTTTACTACTGGATTATGGGCGTCCGTATTAAGCATGATAGTCGAGTATGATAGGACGTATGCCGTGTCTTTGAAATTCGTCAGAACCAACTCTACAGTCTATCATACTGATTTGTACTGACCAGCATTTGCGAACGAAGCCTGGGGATTCCCAGCAATATACCTCTCGGAAAACTTCAACATGAATCGATCAATCTTTTGTGCTTCCCCAGGTAGTCGGAAAGTCTGCAAAAACGTGCGAAGGGCATCTACGAAAGCCATTCCCGAGAAGTCTAATTGGTCCACAAAGGCATGCATAGTGGCAATGTTCTCATCATCACTTCATATGACGATCAAATTAGCATAAATTCAGAATGTTCAACAAGACATAGTGAGTTACCCTTCTCCTAGATATTCGCCAATGACTGCCTTGCTCAGGCCATCCGTGTTCAAGAGAAACTTGGCAACTTCCACCGGCTCTCGGCTAGGAATGAACCCATTCTGTATTAGAAATTCAACACCTTTTTTGGGCTTATAATTGAACCGCCGGATCCCGTCCTGGAGGATCGTCTTTCGTTGCTTCGCACTCTCAAATTTCCCAGGGTCGTCTGGAATCTCTGGCGTAGTCACTCTTGATACGTCACTACCATTCGTGGGAGCAGGCAACTTGTCCAGCGATGAGTCTGAGACCATGCCGTCGGCATTGGAGCCCCCAGTGGGAGGAACTGTAGTATCCTGGGTTGTGTCAGAACTGTTTAGAGTTTTCCCGGTAGCAGTCCCCCAGGTCACCAGTGATCGAAGAACCGCAACAAGGGATTCCAGTCCCTGGCGTTTAAGTTGCTGCTCTGACAGGCCAAGGTTCTGGTTATCGGCGTTGCCTGGGACAGCTAAAGCTGAGGTGCTCAGGGCAGGAGGAATGTTATGTGACTGGTGCTTCGTCGAAGGATTCAAAGCCGGACTCGCAGGATCGCTTGCTTTGGGAGGCGGAGCATTCGAATGCGATGACGATATTTTCGAAAGGGTATTCATTAGACTGAAATATCGTAACCATTAAAATTAGAATTGCCCAAATGTTGAAGCAGACCTACTGTTCATAGATGTTATCGGCAGCTTCTCGATCGCAATCATAGTTGAGGTAAATTTCCACCAGAGCTTGGGGTTCCTGGCATAGACGTTGGAGCATTCCAAGAATGACCGACTTCTGTTTCAATGTCGCAGTCTTCATTTCCAGAATGGGAACAAAAATCTCGTGGAAAAATACTTCAATTTCTTTCTATAATATCCTGTCAGATTGGATAGCTGCATTTGACTGATTAATGGTACCTTGAGTTTTGTCCGCATTCCAGTTAGGAGTCTCCAGAAAATCTCCACGCTAATCTCAAAGACCTGTGGTACGGGACTGACTGCATTTCGGCTCAAGCTTAGGCACAAGTATTGCTTCGTTGCATTGATGAAGGATGTCGCTTCATTGGTTGATGCAGAGTAGATGATGGAAGAGGGGTCAACAAAAACTTGCATGTGCGAGTTTAGAATTGTAAGCACGAGGTGCAATGACACGAGTTTCGAACGCATGGCGTGCGACCTCAAGTCGCGTTCGCTGTTGACAGAATGATAAGGATAAACGCAGGATAAAGGAGACTGGCAAGGGACATTACCTCTCCGTATTAAGGTTCTTCATCGTTAATTTGCAAAGGGCACGGAATACGAGGAACGCGTCCTTAAAGAATAGGTCTTTTGTGGAGATAGTGTGTACGTGGTCATCGGCTTCGGCCAGGTGCTCACTTGCATTGTGGTTCTCGAACGCTTGCCTGCACACGTTTTAGCGGAGCTCATGGAAGAATGTACAGAAAATACAACGCACAATGTCGCCTTGCCTAAACCTGGAGATTGGACGTCGACTTCACGTATAACGGAGGCATTAGCCACCGACGCCTCAACCGAATTTCTTCCTTCCACTTTCTGAGAAGGTCCGTCTTCTTCTTCGCGTCCATAGCGTTCATCCGAGGGTGTTAACGGGGGGACTGGATACGTCTCGGAGGTCGATGGAGTCAATGATGGTCGTTTAGAAGACGACCGGCTTTTTAAACTCGCCGTGTCGGCCTTAGGTGACTGTAGAACACTCCCATCCATAGATCCATTGCGCGAGTTGCCCAAATTACACCGGCTAAAGACATGATGTACCATTTGAGTTAGACCCCCCTGAGCAACGGTCTGGTTAACTGGATCAGAACTCAGGAGGAAAATGTTGTATACTGTCCGCACGGCCTTGAGTAGCGAAGATTGATGGACAAGCAGGGTTGGGGATAGAACCAGCGAGAGGAGTGCCTTTACAATTTGCAGTGAGACGGCATCAGGGGCGGTCTCAGTATGGCATGCAGTGATTGTATGGGTAACAATATCTACAAGGGTGGGTTGGCGCAGAGTTGCTTGAGATTCATTCGCAAATTGTTGGTTTGCTGGGGATGCTGGTGGGGAAGCCAGCTGCTGGTGCTCAGCCGGTGCATCAGGCTCCAGGAAGAATGAGTAAGAGATGAGCTTCGAGATACAGTCCAAGCTTGCGATCTGAAGTTTTTCATTCCCTGTTTCGCAAGCCAAACGCAAAGGTTCAAATATTTCGCGTGGTTTATCGCCACCCTGTCCAGACTTGATCATGTTAAGCGCATTATCGACTGCTTCACGTAGCTGAGTCGACCGCTTTGCCTCTCGCGATGCAGCAATAGTCTCCAAAGCAGTTGAAATAAGCACAACGGATACCGTGTTCCCTTGGGACATGGTGAGGTTCCTATTATGGCCAAAAGACGAAGTAGGGCTGTGAACCGATTCCGATGTACTCTTTCTGCCAAATAGACGAGCTGTTAATGGCGTACTGGGTCTTCCAGACGGCTGTCGTTCAACGCTATCTCTGCGCCTTTCGGCATCTCCAACCACCGGTAAGGACTTTTCGATCGGAGGTGGTGGCATATCATGAACTAGCTCCCGAGGTGAAGCATCATTGTTTACTTCTTCTAAGCTGACGGAGGTTTCTTCCACCTTTGTGCGCTGTACTGGCGGAACTACCTCGGTTGTAGTCGTTGCGTCCACTTGGGAAACCGACATTTCCGAGCTTGTACGTGCATAAGAAGCACCCCCATTTGTTACTGGAGCAGGTGTAGTCTCGGTATCGTCTGCACCTTCGACCGCTGCAATCCTGAGTTCGCTATCTGGAGCAGGCGTGGATGAAGATTCCTCGTCACCCGGGTCGTGAGACCTTGAAGAGAGCGCTTTACTCGAAGCCTGCCGAATAGAGTGCTCGCTGGACACGACTTCATCGCGTATGGTTTCGCCAGGAGTATCGGTCCTGTCGGATCCTGACTCTCGCAGCGTGTCAGACTCGCGTTCGTTTCGTTCGTGTCCCTGCGGCAGTGGATTCGGCAGCGAGCCTTCCTCCAGGGATTTTTGGATTTCTGGCGGAGGGGACTTGGCCCCCGTCTCTACGACATTGCCGTTTTGCATAGCTGCCGTCAGCTAGAGAGGTTTGTGAGCCTCGTCGCACAGTGCTGACCACGACACACATATTTCCAGTCCGCGTACGGATCGCAGAAACAGCAGTTGTTTCTCACAGTCATGGGCGCCCTGATTAATCACAAACATGAGCATTATTATTGTTCGAGTGTACTATCACAGGTTGTGTCCAGCATGTCAGTATCAGTCCCATTGGATTCACTATTTCCTTCACTGCCCTACAGCTATACCCAGAAGCAATGATGCTCTACGGCCTCACTAGTGTGATCACTTTTCTGGGTTCAGAATCGGCCTAAACCTTCGATTCCCCATTTGCTAAGATGTGCAATATATCCATTTGACGTAGAGCACTAGAAAGGAACAACGGTAAGTTCTGCTTCCCCTGCTTCTGGTATTGAAGCAACTTCGGTCTTTGTAGAAATGGGACAGAGAACTCTTGATCCAAGCGGCTTACAACCCAGCGAAGGGAGAAATAGTCTACTTCAGCCAACACGTTTCTGTAAACCCGAGGCACGACAACTAATTCAGAACAACGCGAAGGAAATACCCATAACGGCCTTCTCCCTTTCGGAGCCAGAAAAAATGGGGTTGTGAAATCTCTATTTTTGCTGGACGAAGTTCTGATTTCGGGCGCCGATACCAAACCTGAGGACGGACACGACGTAGAATCGACAGACCCACGTTTGGAGAGCACGATTTTACCTGCGCACGGACATCTTGCTCATTGTCGAGATGCATAGCAAAGGCAAAACTAACGTAGAAACTCTTTCAAATTGCTCTTGCCCTAGTTCCCGCCTCGCTACAACAGAAGCTGCGAGTACATGCCCAACGCATTTGAAGACATGCTTGGCCAATGGCAACACACGCTGAACACAGACCTGAGTTTGTCTCAATGACATCTGTTAACATGAAGTATAAATTTCAAGAAAGAAAGTACTATAGACGAAATTTCAATCCAATCACTAGTGAATAGTCAGAATGATTATTATTTGATATTACAATGATAGTCACCAACTCACCAAGAGTCTGAGTTATACATTGTGTCATACGAGCACGTGATACGAATCTCGAAAATGACTTTTGTGCCTTCTCCGACCGATACCGCAGCGTTAATGGCACCTCAGTTACAGTTGCATGCTGTCGCGTTCGTTTCTCCACAAAATCATCCAATCCTGATACGTTCCTTCTCGCATCGCAAGCAGGATGACTTGAAATACCAATACATCGCACATACGAGCCTTGATGTCATCGAAGAGCGAAGTGAGTTCCTGTAGTCACAATTCGATCCTTTGCCGAAACTCAGTAATCTTAAATAGCTGGTTCTAATAGCAAGTCGAATGAGTGCTACTTAGGGCTGCTCTATACGTTGCAGGATGTTGCTGTTTACGGCTATGTTACGCCGCTCAAAGTCAAGATTATCCTCTCCTTAGGGCTTACTGATTCCGTCGTGAGGGACGCGGATATTACCATGGTACGCACGTTCATCTTAGTTCACTTCATCTCGCTATATGCGAATGTAGATTTTCCGTGCGATGCATATGGCATACTTCCAGTCTCTCGCAAATCCTTTTTTGCGCCTCGACGCGCCATTCGACTCGACAACAGATCATACTGCACCACTTACACAAGGATTAAAACGCTGGAAGGGATTCAAGAGGCGAGTAGATGACGTGGGACGTGCAGTCGGTGCTAATGTACCCCCGGATGATGATGAAACTTCTTGAAAACCTCCATCAGTTTGTGTGATGTACAGTCCAGGCTTCTCTAAAGTGTATGGTTCATTTGGTGGCACAAAACTAAGCTTCGGCATCTCACAAGTTTTGTGCATATCCCTGCCTCTCCATGAGAAGGCCAGAACCAAGATAAATTGGCCTTTCTATTGACTCAGTATTCTAAAGCAAGCAGGTGCTGGGACAGATACGGGGTCAACATCTATTTAGCAATGTGTCTATCAATACATGCATGGGACTTCATTTTTCGCATTCCTAAATCATGACGCGCTGTCTGTGTCCTTCGCGAAGGTTGCAGCGACGAGTAAGGGAAAGATGAGCGTTGCATCACCAAAGACCTACGCCAGTACTTTGAATGAAGTCTCCTGAGGATTTGAAATAGGTGCTTACCTTCACAGACTCCGCCCCTTCTCGAATCTTTCCCCAGGACACCGCTTCATCAGGTCGGGCACCTGAATCTGAGCCGTCGAATTCTTGACCAGTGTTCTACGAGAAAGTGTCAGTTTGAAGTCCAGACCACGATACATTATTCATTCCACTCAACGATATAAACAGAATAATCGGCTCCGTTACGCTGCAAGGGAAGAGCACAACTTCATCAGCTGTACTTTACGTTTTAATTAAATTTCCCTCACGATGAGCATGGCATTTGCAATCTGGTGCTTGCAGACCCCACCACCAAGGATGATCATCCCTGCTTTCTTTGCTGTCCGAGACAACTCATTCAATTTTCTGATGTCTTGGACAATATCGATGATGAGGCCCGGAGAACGGTATGAATGGAAGTAGATCATGTCGCCTAGAGAACCATCGGTCAAAGCCGGACAGAAAACAGGAATATCGTTCTATCGAGTTCAGCCTTAGTGTTACCCGCTTAGTACGGTTTAGAAGCTCAGCTTACTTTGTAAGCCCAATAGTAAACAGATTCCTCATTATTGATCTCTTTCCCTAGTCGTCGAATCATTGTACTTGGTGTCCAAACCTCACCAGTCTCCTTCTGTTCTGCAAGCATGGTATCAAGAATCGGAGTGAGCCAATCCTCGAACTTGCAATAGTTATCATTCGGGACTATAAGGTTCCCAATCCGATTCATGCCGCGCCGTCGGAGGTCCGCACCATCGAGGTTCCAATCGGCGAGGTAAGTCTTACCAAGACACTTAACGAAGTCTTCTTCAATGCCACCCGCAGTCGTCACTATGGCAGAGACGTGTTTATGCTTCACCAAGTATAAGAAGATTTCGCGGAGGCCGGATGAGATGAGGTTTGACGTATATCCTAGGAATACACGACATCGAGTTTGCGAACGAACTACTTGATCCCGATACTCGTCCAATTCGTCCTCTTCAACCGGCTCGTCGGAGAGCCTCCATCTGCGCTACACATGACTCCATTGAGTAGCTGTTCGAAGTAGATGTATAATTCATCATATCTGACCATTTTATCAACAATCTGGATAGCTCGCCCTAAGCTTGTTGCTTGGAATCCTATTCTTTCATAGCTGCCTATAAGGTCTTGAAGACTCAAGACATTGTCAAAGTTTGGCCCTTCTACAGAGACAGCAGAGTCTGGCACTGTTTCAGATCGCTTGAACACAGCCGCAGAGGCACCAAATGGGACTTTGTCCAAGCTCATGTTCTGCGCAGGTGAGAGTTGTAACCGATGATGCAGCTGCAGTCAAATTTTGGCGTGAATCACGTGGAGATATTGATTAAACACGTGATCTGGGAAGTTTCTTTCGTCGAGGCACTTTTGTGAGTTACACCTTTCAGACGGATTTGCAATTCCTGCAATCTTCTCCATACTGCGAATCGGCAAGGCCCCTTCCTCCTGATGCGCCACTGATAAATTTTCATCAGAAGGTCACCGAAGATGGTCTGTGGAGGCTCCGAGAATCCTGTAGGCTTTACTCATCTATCTATCCTTATACGCTTTCAGTTTCTATAGTCCTCGATCATTTATTTATCGTGTGGTTCTCACAGACTCGTGTTAGAAACAATGAGTTTACGGAATAACGTACGTTAAAGGCTTGATACTTCGTCTATAGACAGGGGTTTCAGTGTTCCGTGGAAGTAGCACGACTGCTTCGACATTTTCTTGGAGTCGACTCGTCCCTATTGTATCAGCCTCGTGGGCTCTTGCGCGCCCTGAACCTCTCTTACGAAGAGCAAGCGGCGTGATGGCGTTCAGAGTTCGCCTCTTTTCGTAATACATCCGGATGCTGCCGTCGTGAGTTGCGATAATGACTCCTTTCCGGCATCCATACTTTAGGGCGATCTTCCACACGCATACACATGCTCTGCGCTCGTCAGTGCCGCAATTCGTACCTCGACGAAGCAACAGAGATGCTTCTTTCTGCCCTGTATCGTTCTTGTTGCATTGCAAACAGTTTATGTTCCGCGAAAGTTTGTTTACCGTTTTGGCAGTCGTAGGATCGACGGAGGCCTGATCTGCATTTTTGGGATGGGCTGTAGTGCAACATTTCCTTGAAACAAACAGCACCTTTCTAGCTCATGAATTCGTGCACCAAGTGGCAATTACCATAGCAACTGTCTGACAAAATCTCCGCTGCTCGGCTTAATATCGTTATACTTGTCGCTGTCTATTGTCTTAGGTATTGTGACCAGCTTTATTGTCCTCTTCATACGCCGAACAGACCAGACAAGCAGAAACGTGCAGTGCACCCTGGCTTTCGCCATAGTCATGCTTGTATAAATCTGTCGGTGGGGAGATCTGGGGTCGATAGTCATAGGCCATGTGTCGGTCAAGATACCGAAGGCGAGGAAGAGCGAGTGGAACACAGCGCAAGGCTAGGACAATAGTGGTCAAGTTCACTTTGAACATATAAGTCCTACTACTATATCCGCGATATCCTTCACTGTGGTCCCCTCTCCTCGCAGGATGTGGTCCGAATTTCCTCTCGGGCCTATTGCTGCCTATCATGCGACGGGAAACGAAGAAAGCGACTTGTCTGACCTTAGGGTTGAGCTGCCTTCTTACGACACTCCAGGTCCATCGAGGCCGTACAGGCATGCATCTCGAGAACGGCAGCTCCACGAATTCTCGTTAGAAAATGCTGACAAACATCAATGGGCGACAGTACGATTTCAAAGTTGGGCACCATCCGCCAGGAGCCTCCCGATATTTTTTGAGGATCAGGACATTACAGGCCAGGTGGACCTGGATTTGCGGCAGCCAGAGAGTATAAAAAGCATCGAAGTTTCTGTATGTAACTTACAGACGAGTTCGTTCACTGTAGACCACACTAACAATCTCCCTTCAAACCTCGTTTGCCCCTACTCTTCCTCTCGCAGATTAAAGGGATTGTGCGAGCTGGCCACAGCGAAACAAACTTCTTTCACATTTCAGAGACGCTATGGAAGAATTCGTTTGGGGACCCTAGATCTTCAGATGAACAAGGTCGCGCAAAGCACACTGGAAAGCTGATTGGGGTGTATTCCTGGTCCTTCTCAATACGTTTACCACATGAGATTCCAATCGAGCCGAAACTCGCTAAAGAATTAAAACTTAATCGCATTGAACATCTGCCGCCGAGTTTACATGGCTTGGGGTGGAACTCTTTAATTAATTATCGTCTTACGGTGAACATCAGAAAGCAGGGCATTTTTAGATCAGTTAATTCGTAGGTGCCAATACTGTTGATTTGTTGCCATGTTAATTACACACTAGCCAGGATCTCAACTCTCATAGGATATACACCGACCACACGACCCGATCCACCTTCTACTGCTCGTCGCAGAGCATATAGGGAAAGAACACCTATTCCTGGACCGATATTCGATCCGAGCGGATGGCTCATATTGCGAGACATCAGATTGACTGGAATTCTCTTCAAGCAACGCGAGGTTACTGTCACGTATACGGTAAGATTTCATTGTACTCATCCAGCTGTTCGGCCCCGCAATTAACGGGACGACGTGAAGCTTGCACTAGCTACACCTGTATGTCTTCTCCAGTTTGAGATGATTATGATCTCCCCGTTCATTTGTCTCATTCATCGAGCTTGCATACACTCGCGGAACTGTAATCCCTTGCCACCTCACCGTCAGGTCATCCGATAGGCAGGCCCTTGACCTTCTAGCCAGTCCCTCAGCGCCGCGGGTGACCTTGCGTCGTAAGCTCACGGCACGTAAGGTACTGATGCCGACAGAAAGGGTTGACCTTACTGCGCTTGAGAAGGACGATGCCCGACCTCTCGCGAAGGCAATATGGGCGCCAAGTGAGCGCAGTGGAAATGAATGTCGTCTGATGGGGGAGTTGAGCATTCCCGCTGGTTGTCCGCCGAGCTTCAAATTCGGTGAACTCAATTTAGAGGTCAGTTTGAGGGTATACGATCCAATCGGCCATGCTAAGCTGACAAAACGTTCTCCATTCTCCCCATCCACTCTGACTACTACAGTATTTCGTGGACATTCATACACCTTGTCCACCTGGATTCCAGCCGTCGGGTGACCACCTTCTCAATAGCACCCCAGTGCAGGTAGTCTCTGCATATGCAGAAGGAAGCTCCCGCCCCCGCGCATACATCACACCTGCGCACGACGCGTCACGACGTGTAGCGCAAGCCGATGCGCTGGCAGGGAATTTGGCTGCCTTGTCTCTTGAAAGGACGGCCTCTGAGTCGGAATCTCACAGGACCGGATTTACTTCTCGACCGGGCACGAGTTCGGGTGCGCCAACTGGGTCGTTGGCGCGATTTGATACGCAAGGCGAAGTACAGGACGTCATTCGTTCGGTATCTCCAATTTTACCGGCCGGTAGGAGACTAAATCGACGGTTTAGTGCACTCTGAAATATTTACCAATGACAACTTGTTATTCGATGTCGTGGTTGCTTTCATTTTCTATCGTTCGTTCAGGATTAAAATATCTATTTATGTATTTATGTATTTATGTATTTATGTATTTATGTATCTGTGAACTGTAACCGCCCAATGGCGGAGTTAATTATACTCGCAATAGTCTATGCTGGGTGTCAGGGTCAAATCAAATAGAAGGGAAGAGAAGGGGAAAGAGAAGAAGTTCATGGAAATGAATGCGGGTGAACTTGGCAGCCTGTCATACACATGCAGTGTACATATGTTGCGATTGGGGTACAGTGTGGTGTCGGTCGGAATTTGTTTTGTTCTTGCAGAACCCACGAATCGGACACGACATTGCAGTCATCCCATTGAACAACGGGACAAACTATATTTACGTTCTTCTCCCGCCCCTCGTGAACTTCTCCGGAATTATCTGGTAGTAGAAAGCCATTCCATCGCCGGGATCGCCGTCGGCAAAGTCAGATCTAGAAGTGAAGAGGTGTTTATGCGGTCCAAGGGTTCACAGCATGGTAATTGGCTTGAAAGTTCTGGCGTAGATTGTCCCTCTATATTGAAAATGATTGGTGGCGCTTGTGGGCACGAAGGTTGGGCTTGGTATTGTTTTAGTCAATAGAAGATGGTAACGAAGTAATGTATGTACGAGAACGTAGTGGAGACGCTCCGCGTCAGAGAAGGTCCCAATCATGATTACGATGCCATCGATTGCAAGTATATCAAGATGGTCAAGGTGCTGTCTGTGGCGTGGAACGAGGCCTGGATTTAGGGATACAAACGAGAGGACTTTCTGAGAGACCATCTAAAATGGTATACTTGCTTATAGACATAAATGAATTGCAATGAGAGGTAATGAGCTTGTACGAGTCACATTCAACCTTACATAGAAGTTTGGCTCCAGGTGAAACGGAAAAACGTAATTGGGCTGCCAATTAGTTGCTTTATCAGAGAGAATTGCGCCAGTTTGTTGGGTTGCGGCGTCATTCCACCGCACGCGCACTAAAGCACGTCGAGATGAGAAAGAACATGTAATGGTGAGCAAATCTTCTGACGTTCATAGGTTTTTCTTGTACGCGAAGTTTCCCTAAGCGGGATGCCATGATGCAGCAGCAAGAACGAACACGAAAGGGTCGCCGTTTCTCAGGAGGTTGCCGCAGCAGATAAACGTTCTTGCCGAGCAAGAGCCACTCACATCATTCGACCGACGTCGAAATTACAACAACTCGCAGCACGTAATGAGATATTCTGAAATCTGGAGACCTAGAGCTTCGTTCCGGGCCGTTCAGTGCGCCGTCGGCCGAGCCTCACCCTTTGAAGCTCGAGCATCATGAGGTCGGCGGGAGAAGAGAAGGGAATCGAATACAAGCGACATAAGGACGGCGCAAGGGCGCTTTACCGAACTCCCCAAAAGATGCTTGAGAATTTTAATATGTTCGGAGTTTGATTTACCATGAGAAACTCAGTCGAGTACCTTTTTCTTTTCTTCCGAAAATGACGCATGGGTATGAGCTTGCACAAGAGGCAAAGTTGGGACGCCGGAGAACAGGCGAGTCGACTGTAGAGTAAGACTTAGACTCAACCTTGTTTTGTCCAAGAATTGTGGCGTCTTCGAAGGGAAGCGAAGGAATCAGGAGTCGAATTCGGTATTGATGCCATGGGACCTGGGTCGAGGCTCGAGTATTGATAAATAACGAACCTTTTGAGTGTGCTTCTGCCCATTACGGCTTGCACTGCCAATCGCGTCGCCATCTATATTGCGCTTCGCGCCGAACTACGGGGTTCTGCAGTTGCTGCTGTGGGCACAAGAGAGTCTGTCGAGCCTTGACAGCCTGAGCTACCACACCGATGGTGGACTCGAGATCATACGAACACAGTCTGGCGAACTGAGTTCTCTTTCGCGTTAGACGCAATTATGCCTTGAAGAGGGGGGAGGAGAGCGTCTCATGTCTGGATTCAATTGAGATTCAGATCAGACGTTCATCAGTGCGGTTCAGGGCGCATGCAATACTCGACCAAAAGGCCAAATGAGCATTGAGCAGCGATCTAGGATCTGCGGTGTGCTGTATCCGGCGGCGAAGCAGTTTGATATTTGGGGGATGGAAGGGCGAAACGGGGATCGGGGGATGTCGTGAGCACGTTGAGCGCAACGCACGCCATGATTCAATGTGCCGTCCGTTTCCACGGTTCCTTGGCGAGCGTCTCCCGCAGCCCTTATTCGTCGACAAGCAACTCGTGCTTTGCTCTACTTTCGTCAGTCGAACATCCATTTTGGGCGTCACTTGCTGCTCTCCTTCTTCGATCGCGAAGCATCGGACGGATCGTCGCTCCATCTGCATCTGGCAAACTGACGAGGGCGGCGGAGACACCCGATCGCTGCTCTTCCCACGAGGGACACACGGGAGCGTAAAGCGGCGCAGCGGAGGAGCTTGCGCTCATACCCATGCTTATACATACTTGGCTTGTATTGTATTGCAGTTCCCCGCTTGCCACAGTGTGTCTCAAGAACCAGCGTCAGCCGTAATAAGAACTTGACATTCTCCTTCTAAGCTAGGCAACACTCCAGTCTTTGCCGATGACCGTGGTGTTGTAATGCCGCTGCGTCTATTTTGTTCACGCTAGTTTAGTCATCTCGGGATGCGTGTTACGATGGACTTGATGATTCTTGGTTGATAACGTCGGGTCTAGTCTCACGCATTTAGGCAAAAGAAGCCGTCTACACAGCCGATTCCGATAATCGCCGTGACAAATCAAAGCTGAGCAGCTGGGAATCTTGAGTGAAGAAATGAGGAGTGACATGTCAGTCAGGTATATTTTCGACTCGACGATAGCCGAGTTCACCGTCGTCTTTCCATTGGCATCATCATTCATGCCTTGGCATTGTGACTACAGAACGAAGCGCGTCTATACCGTCAACTTGAGGATCCAATTTCAAACGGCGGGAAATCGGAATAAGCACTGAATAGACAATGGGATTGAGTGCGACGAGACACGCTTGTGATGATCAGTACCGACAGGATGGTGGCTATTAAACTAAAAGTGACGAGCCTCGCACCGGATGGAATATATAGAACTGAATTGGCGGTCCCCGGCTTGAAATTTGAATTGTCTGCGAGCAACGATTCGTTTTCGGTGTGCCGCATGGAATTCGATTGGTCCGATTTATAATTTCCGGATCGGGACATGGGCAATGGCGCTTGTGGGTGCAGCTGAAGATAGGAGACGGAAGGAGGTGCTGTGAACGTTCTGAGCATTCTGGGGTCATTAATTAATGGGCCACATGCCTGGAGGCGATAGCGAATGATGTTGTTAGAAGGGCAGACAAGGAAGGCATGGCATTTATTCTGAACTGAAGGAGCATCCCATCGCAGCGGCTTCCGTGGTGTAATTGGTCAAAGCCTTGCTGCTCGACCTCCGGTCACCTCGGATGTATTTCAAAGTCCGCGATTCATATAAAGTGTACAGAAAGTGTAGTTAGTTTTGGAAACAGCGCAACAATTCAGAGGCCTTTCGGGGTCCCTTCCCTGCAGTGTGCAGATTCAGACTCCGCGTCATCCCATTTCATTAAAACGCGCTCTCTCAAGGTTTCGGCCAATCGACGTCTCGCGCATTCGTCCTCTTTTCTACTTCACATTACTCGCTACCTCTGGTGACGAACACCGTGCACTCGATCACTATGTTTACTTCAGAGTCCCTGTCGCCGCCTCCGAGAGGAGGACTGCGCGTCAATATCAATGACTTGCTCAATCCTATCCGCCCTTCTGATTACCAGCCTGGATCACCTGCAAATGGCCACCGCTTCCCCTCTGCGACTGTGCCCGCAGGTGCTGATGCGCATACACCTGTGCTACCGGGAATAAACAGGCTCACAGATAATCCTTACGACCGTCATGCCAACAGCCGTTCCGGGTCCCGTTCTGAACAGGATACACGTACGGAACAGGACCTTGCTAGACGTATGCATGAACATCATCTCGCTGATGCACGGCAGGACCAAGTTGCATCGCAGGCAATACGCGACGAACAAGCGGCGGCGGCTGCGTTCAACCCGCGTTCCGCTCATTGGCTTTCACCGACGACCTCGCGGAAGCCGTATCCGACTCTCCCACCATTGCAACCGGTTCATGACCTGAAATCTGATCCATGGCAGAAGGCTCCCTTTTCTGCCTCTCCGCGCGAACGGCACCAGTTCAGAGGTAAGCTACCGTTTGATCTCCAATTCACCTTAATACACAGACATTATACTAACGTTTTCCTTATTCTTGTTCATCATTTGGATGCATTAACTTGTAGACGACAGCTCTAACTGTAGAAGCAGTCTGAGCGACACTTCGCGCAATGGATCTGTGTACCGGCCAACGGTACTGCCGCCCTCGCCTTCTACGACATCTTCGTCTGCCAGTCCCCAGGTCTCGCCTGTCGCTACCTTTGCCCCGTCCCGTTTGAGCGCAGCACCATCGCATGCGATGGCGGCGATCCCGCAGAGCCCGTACGGGCATCAACGACAAAAACCACAACAGGCGAACTGTCCCCCGCCGCCGGCTATGTTCGGGCCGCAAGCGTACGCACATCATCCTCATCTGGGCGGGCGCTCGCATTTGGTTCCCTTTGTCAAACCTGTACAGTCCCCTATCATGTTATCCCCAATGACTCCCCCAAAGAATGAGATGAATGGTAAATATCTCTTATCACCTAACCTAAGATTATTATTTTCTTGTTATCCGAAATGCCCGACTCTGCTGTATGCATGGCTGTATGCAATCGCCGAGACAGCGGGTTCCGCGAAGCTTTACGCTTAGATTTGCACGGGACTTGCCGGAGATTAGCACCTTCCTATTTTGCCTTATCCGGCTGCTTAGTGATCACGGGCGTTTGCTTACTTCTGCTCTTTCTTCAGCATCTCCCACCGTCATGAGCGTTGACGCGCCTTCAAACAGTGAGTGTGCTTGGAGCTCAAAAAAATACTGTTGCTTTTGCCAAATAACTGACAATGGGATAAAGGTGCGCAGTCTGGCACGAGCGCATCAGTGTGCGTCACTGCACGCGGATCGGAACCTCCCACTCCTTCGTCCGCACGAGACGAGCCTGAATTTGTATTGCAACTACATCCGAGCGAACAACCTCAACAAAATGCCAGACAAAGAAAGCGAACTCATTCAAAAGTGGATCTGCGTGGCGAGGGTGCCTCGTCTCCAGCGCCGCGCTCATCATCGATCTCCTCAATGAGCTCCTACGATTCGGCATTCAACGGGAGTGGCGGAGATCCCCTGAGAGATGGTCCAAAGGCAAAGAAGGTCAGGGAAAGGTCACAGATTGGGGGTCCTGACATGGGTGAGTGCTCTACTGTGGTTGTACAATGTGTCTCGATGGGGCGGTTCCCTCTTCCAATTCCGGCCATGCGCCGATCTCCTTTGTATGAGACAAGCGTTTACTTATTTGCGACGTGTACTTTCTTTGGTACAGGCTCTTCCGTCTCATCAGAAGGATTGAAAACCTCGAAGAAGCAAAGTGGTTCGGAAGACACCGCGAACGGTATGTATTTGCATCTCTTCGCCATACTGAAGCGCTTAAAACGTCGTTTGATGACTTCCTATCTCCCATTGCACTGGTTTATAACGGGTCCAATCGATTTCTGTGCGCGACTGTAGGATCTGCGAAGTCCTCGAGAAAGGGTAAAGAGAAGGACAAGGAGAAGAGCGCCTCAGCCCGTAAGTAAATTTCGCAGATCTGTCGTTGATCCGGCACCTGTTTCTGAGTTCTCGCCCTTAGCTTCGCATGGGTACGGGAACGGACAGCTACAGCCCCTCGATCCGCAAATGACTATTCGCCTCGGTTACGGCGTCGGCGTTGTGCCTGTGCGAGAGGGCGTTCCTCTGTTTCCGTTTGGGTACGCGCCATATCCAGTCCCGATGCATATGCATCCACTAGGCATACCAGTTGCGGTACCAGCCCCGCACAATCAGCCTTTGAATGGGAAATGGTTCCCGGAATTGCAGTACGCACGATGCATGTCCGCACGATACAAGGCGGATCCCTTTCCCCGCTGCGTGAGCTGCACGCGTCGATGGGCAGGTGATACATGCAGGTTCCAGAATATACGTATCTTACTCCGTGACTCGAACAAGACACTGTGGGCCGTCGGTTTTCAGGACTTGAATGCAAAGACTCACGGGGCGCAAATGATGTATCCGGATCAATGGAATGTGAAACTCGAGAAAGTGCATGTTGGCAGGACTATGGTAAGTGACAATGTCACTGTCGTGATATCGTGTGAGGCGATTCAATTTTGCCTGCAGAAAACTGTCGCGAGTTATCTTCTACCGCATTTGCAAAAAGAGCAAGCCCATCAGCAATTGGGCAGCGTGGTAAAACGGCAACGAGAGACAGACGTCCGCGCCACTTGCGGTAGGTTTACCAGTTCTAGAATTGTAACTTAAGCTCATTCAAATGGCGCTGGATAATAGATACATGTATGACTTCGCTTTTCTCAAGCAGCTGGATGTGTCGCCAGTGTGGACGTGAGGCGTGTGAGGAGTGCTTTGAGACAATCAGACGTCTTACTTCCGACCATCCGCAAACTGCAAACACAACACCGAGTGCGAAAGGAAAAGGTTCTGCGTCAGGGGTTGATCAACGTACGATGAAAGAGCGGCATGCTCAATCCAATCCGTTCTTCCTCTCCTGCAATAGGAAAGCAGAGCATGGCGTCCATACGTTTGTTCCAGTGACGAGGTTTGTTAAGACTGAGTTGGACAATGCAGTAGCAGAAATGGAGCGACTTGTTTACGGTGCGGAGCGTCGATTGATGGGCAACGAGAGGCGCGAACCCGATAGCCCAGGGAGGAATCTAGAGCGCAGACGTGCGACAGACGACAGCGCGGATATGGAAGTCGACGCTTCACAAGTAGCCACCTCTTCCAGGAGCGAAACGGATGCAAGGGGCGCAAAAGGCGAGCCGATTGATATTACTGATGATGGTGCGAATCAGCGGAAGGAATTGACACCCGAACACTACGATGATGGTGTATGTACTCTCGTCAAGAACCCTATTCCGCCCCAGGCGTCGTCCGTCTCTACTTCCACGCAGCATTTGTCATCTTTGTCTGAAGCACCCCAAGGAAGCTCCACTTGGCCAGTACCGTACTACGCGAAGGAAAGCCTCACAGAGTCAGTTTTTGCGGCCCAATGGGCGCGCGGAACTCCGCTTGTAGTTACTGGGCTGTTGGACCGCTTGAAGCTCAATTGGTCCCCGGAGTACTTTATGAGGGCTTACGGGCAACAACCATGCATCATACTGGAGTGCCAGACTGATGCGAACAAGAAGGTGACTGTCAGCGAGTTCTTCAGCTGCTTTGGCAGGTACGAGGGAAGAACGGAATGTTGGAAATTGAAGGTTAGATTTTTTAATTGCTCTTCTAGGATAATTGACTGACAGGACATCATTGTAGGATTGGCCTCCGTCTACGGACTTCAAGACAGCTTTCCCTGAGCTATACGATGACTTCAACCGCGCAGTACCTGTCCCGAGTTACACACGTCGTGATGGTGCCTACAATATTGCGTCCCATTTCCCAACAAACACGATTGTACCTGATCTCGGACCGAAGATGTACAACGCATACGCATCGTTCGATGGGCCAGGAAGCAAGGGCTCGACTCGTCTGCATATGGACATGGCGGACGCAGTCAACATAATGCTCCATGCTGAAAAGACTCCTGACGGTGCTCCAGGCTGTGCTGCTTGGGATATCTTCCGCGCTGAGGACTCGGTTCATCTACGCAATTTCTTCAGGAAAAACTTCAAGGGTCAGTATCAGAATGACCCTATCCACTCGCAGCACTTCTACCTCGACGCGAAGTTGCGGGCTCAACTATTCGAAGAGTTTGGTGTACGAGCCTTCCGTATTTATCAGCGACCAGGCGAAGCCGTATTTATTCCGGCGGGGTGTGCGCACCAAGTATGCAACTTCTCGGATTGTATCAAGGCAGCATGCGATTTTGTCAGTCCGGAGAACGTGGAGCGATGTGAATCTCTAACACGCGAGTTCCGCGCGCAGAATCAAAGTCTCGTGTGGAAGGAAGATGTACTCCAGCTACGCTCGATGATGTGGTTCGCGTGGTTGTCTTGTCGGCAGCAGGAACAGAAGTGGAAGGACGAGGAACGACGTCAGTCAGATGTTACTTTCATCGAGTCTTCCACGGCTCATAGAAAGGATGGGATGGACGCTATTATGATGGACGCCTCCAAGGACAGATCGGATCGCCCGAATTAATTCTTCTGACTCTTTGCGCTTCGTCCCAGTATTATTCTCCGTTCGTCTGCTTGAGCTCTGCATATATATTTTCGCGTCTTGCACGTTGGACTTGGATATCTATTTGTTTACCGTTTGCTTCTGTTTTGCGCTTTGCTGGATTACTGGATTTTGGGATTGTTTGGTGACGCACGTGTACTGATAGGTGAAAATGATGCTGATGTTGCATAATAATGTTTGTATCGTTGCTTTCCACTTTGCTTTGCATTTTGCATTTAGCAATCAAATAACATGACACTTTGTATATCTATGTGTTTGTAGACGTTGCATAGATGAATATAGATAACATATCTTGTACAAATGACTGATATTGATATCTATAAGCCTTCATTGCTATTGGTATCATTATCCACCTTGTTTTTCTTATTTGTTAGTCACTTCCAGGACGAGGAATCACTATTAAAATGTAATACAACATAATATCTATAAGGGGAGCAGTTACTCTAAATTAATGAGATGAAAGGAATACTAATCCTAAAATCTATCCCTCCATCTACGTACATCTATCAATCCAAGAAACGAGAAATTTCGTCCTTGCTCCAGTCGTATCAAAGCAACGTGGTCTTATCTACTGCTCTACAACTCTTTCTTCTTCTCTAACTGCTTCTCAGTGGCTTTATGCTCATACCAACGATGTTCAAGCCATTCTGCGACTGAATCGGTCGCGAATTCTACAGGTTTGTCGTATAGATAAGGTAAAAACGGTACGGCTGCGAGGCCAAGAGCTGTTGGTGCCCAGGCGCGGGTGCGGGGTGCGAGAGACGGAAATCGAGTGATGGCGCGGCCGGCGTAGCGGACTATGGTATGGATTGTTAAGGCTGGGAGAGCCCTATGTATTGTGTGTTAATGTCATGGTATTTGAGTAATGTGGCAAGTAATTATGGAATAATGATGGTGATGATGGAAGTGGAGTGGAAATACGTACATGGACGCGACTGCCTGGAAGGTTCCCCGTTTGGCGGCGATGAGTGCGAGACGTTGAGGTTCTGTAAACGTAGCAGCTTCGAGTGGGTTCGGACCCCGACGTTGGGCTTTCCATGTTTCGAAGCCTACATCTCTACAAACAAACACAACCAATCAGAATCACTCAAAATGCCTCACATCATCAAATCAAAAGGAAAAAATATAGAAAAGAGAGGAAGACATACCCAACGAGATACGCCCACGAAACGCCATACGCCATCCTCACCACAAGCGGATTCACAACAGGCCGAAACGCCTCTCCAACGTCACTCGTATACGCAACATACCGATGTGCCGCGCGCAACGCCGTCCTTAGTCTCGCTGCATACCCAAGATACCGAGCCTCGCTATTCGTGCTATCAGCATCCTGATCTGCGAGCGAGGTGAGCTCTTCAGCGGCTTGCATCGTGAACGGCTCCTTGCGGTGGGCGGAGGAGAGTGGGAGAGTTATCGAGAACACCATTCGACTCGGCTCGGAGAAGATTGTCGTTGTAAGGAAATGAGTCCGAAAGCGTGACGCAACAGACTCGGCGACTATTTTTATCTGATAAGTCGGTGGCAGTGGCACTGTCTTCGGGCATAAACACCGATCGCTTAGTCAGACTTCGAGACCCATCTAGAGAGTAGACACTGGACAGAATTAACACGAAATTTATTATGTATATTTTTTGTAGAGGAATTAAGATGGCCGGTATGTTTCAGAGAGCTTGGAAAATCAAAGTATCGAGATGGATTATGGAAGGGGAATATTCTTTTACATGGCATCTTGCCGCTTCACCAACTCAACAACCCCTGTCTTCTTCACCTCCTCGTTCTTCTCTCCAAAATATCTCGCACAATCAAAGCTCCAAGTCAAGTTACCACACACCCATTGTTCCATCCCATAAATATATGCCTGTACAGATCTATCCTCATCCTCTCCGAACGATCGAATATTTTGTTTACACGATATCATTGTGTCCGCAAAGTCTTTGAATAACTCTGCAACGTGATCCATTGCGCCCTGGACGGAGAGATTCTTTTCCTTCATTAAGACAGTGATGACGTTGCATGTTTCGAGTCCTTGTGCATATTCGATAGGATATGAGTAGATATCCTATTGAAGGTTGGGAATTAATACTAAATTCGGATATACGCGTTATATTAATTAGAATGAGTACGTACGTTTGACCAACAGATCATATCAACAGCAGCAAAGTATATGCGCATAAAGTTCGGATCATCAAACACCTCTGCAGGGAGGGTGATACCCAGTACAGCCTCAATAAGATCAAAACATGTGCGGACACCGCCATTCTCGCGACGCAATTTCGTGTATTCCTCGATGGAGAGAACTTCGTTGTCTGCTCGGAGACGTGCCTCGGTTGCAGTTGCATCGATGTAGGATATACAATGAGATATAAATCTCTCGCGGACGGCCTCGGAGATGTTGGAAAGTCGGTTCATATAACTAGACGGATGATATATGAGTATCAACGATATACAAAAATGTAGAACTTCTGGCTTACTCCTTGGTAAATGATGTAACTGGAGATTCGTCATCTCCACATCCTCCAGTCAAAGCCTTAACAAACACCTCTCTTGTCTTCGCCGCACTCTCCGCATCTTGAACATCCGTAATCTCATCCAGTACAAACAAAATCATATGGAAGTCATTAGAGATCCGCAGGCCCTCTGCATCTGCGTATGGGTTGACATATGAGCCTAGCAACTCCGCACTCGATGCGTACATCCGTTCGCGTAGCTGCTTCATTCCCAGTTCATTGTCATCTGGGAAGAGACTGCCAAGGTACCCGAGTATCCACTCTGTAGAGTCCCTACGTTTGGAAGAGTAGTATGGACTGGGCGAGCTCCAAGTGAAAGGACAGAGGGCAAAGAGGTCGGGGAGGTTGAGTTGAGTTGGCTGTTCTGAGTGCATATTTCTGAGTTCTGAGAGGTACTAGTTCGTTGAGTATTTCCCTGGAATTGTCATAGTGATTTTATACCAGAACCAGCAGGAGCTATATAAATGAACATGAGTAAATCTTTTCAATCTTTACGCCGACAGAGTCGGCAACTTGAAGAATTTGAGATATCCAAGCGACAACGAGCAGTCCAGCGCTAAATCACTGCAGACCAAGCAGGCAGAGTAATCACCATATTGGAGTGAAACATGCACGAGTTGCGATATCACTGGAACATTAATTGAAAGTATTGTGGCACAAAAGCAAGTTCTGGAAATAGACCTTCCCTTTGAAGCAAATAGCATACGTGTTACTACTAGGCGTCAAATAAAGACGATGCCGTGTCGTATCCGGTGGCAATTACATATTGCTGATTTTCGTCAGTATAACAGCTGCGGCGTCCGCGCCGGCGGTAGCACGTATAAACGCATCCTGTGGCACCGCAATCTTGCCAGCGCCGCCCTCTGTAATTGGACTAGAGCATGTAAATTTGACTTCAAAACCGGAGCAATCGGCATTTATCCCGACATCGTCTCCAATCATGGGTGAATCCCGTCTGTCAAAGTATGTGGATCAAAGATATCGGTCAATATGGCTTGGTCGATCCTATCATTGTGTTCGACGTGTATGTGTGTATGCGTGTATTTTGGATGAGTCGGTAAGTAGAAAATATGAGTGAAACGAGTGAACGAGAGCGAACGATGCGGACGATTGATGAGTAAGGTTAAAAAAGAGGGAGGGTTATATAAGCCGACGAGTATATGATATGGATAGCCAATTAAAAACTTCGATATTCTAAGAAAGCCGTCTCTAAGAGAAAAGTGTCAGCTGGCTACTCGAACACAATAACGAAACAAGGACATACCAAACAACCAAGGGAACCCAAAGCATCACCACGTTATAAATATATCCAATATCCTTTGAGTAAAATTACATTATTACGCAGTCCTTGGCATCCTTCTCTGCCTGTGCTTGCGCCATGCCCTTCCCACGTATACCCATGTCCTCGAAAGTTGCATACTTAGGAGTACCTGGTTGCGACTTAGCTCCTCGTCGGAGAGGTGGGGTCACGCCCAAGCCCGGCGAGCTCGGCTCGGACTGTGTATTAGGATGTGTATCGGAGACTGTACGTCGGATACCGGGATGTTGGTGCCCACCAGGACTAGAGGGTGCGGATATGGGACCGTCGTCAGTTAGCGTAAAGCGTGGTCGATCGGGGAATGCTTGTTGATGACTTGGCGCGCTTGATGGGACTGAGCAGCTTGATGAACGTGGAGGTGGCGAAAGAGTCTCAGTGCGATTTTGTAGAATACTCCTCGGGTAGGCATGAAATTGTGCCTGTGGTTGTGCTTGGCGCTGCGGTGAGGAGTTCTCGAGTGAAGATTGGCGTGGAGCAAAGGAACGATGTTGTGGTTGGGGTTGTTGACTTTGCATTGCGGAGAAGCTAGCAGCGGATTTTGGACTTCTCTACATAAAGACATCAGTCAGAATATCGTTCACATGAATCAGTCCTGTAAAGAATACTGACCTCCTCATACCATTGAGCCTCGTGCATAACCGCACGCTGCGTCCCGATATCCTCTTCCTCATTATCCTCCTCTCTATCAAGCGCAGCAGCGAGCTCAGCACCCGAAAGCACCTTCTCCTCCGGCTCTTCTTCTATAACGCCATATTTTTCATCGGGCATAAAATGACCATGCTCAATAATGACACCATGCAAGCTCTGCACGCGCACATGCGGGTCCGCAGCAGTCGTTCGCGCTTGCGTGATGCTCCGCGCACCCGAGCGCTCAGGTCCGTCATGCGAGAACCGTCCACGATCAAGCGCTACCTCAGCATGCAAGTTATTTGGTAGTGGTGAGGTCATATCTTGTCTTTTTGTCTTGCTAGATCTACCACCGAGTCCGGATGTGGGGAGTTGCGGAGGGCTATACGATCAAGTAGATGGTGGTCAAAGCAACCGAGAAAGACCCTCGTTTTTACTTTCTCGTGTCGTGTTACATACAGTTAAATTTTCGAGGCATCAGAGCTCGTAGCGCAGGGAAGCTATTGGGTAAGAGTGCTTGCCGAGCCTTAGCTAAGTAATAAGAACGGACGCCGAGAATAAACTTGTGACTTCTGAGTATTCAAATGGGGATTGGAAGCAGGGTTTCATTGATTGAGCTGTTTCCATCTTGTCGCTGGAGTTGAGAGACCCGCAATGTTCGATTTGAGCACGGTGGCCGATGCATGAGTAGTCCATGGTGATCGGAACACAAAATGTTGTGCCTTGTCGGAAACAGAGATAATTGCCTCCGGAGTCACGTGGGCAGCTCACGTGCCAATCTCCGTCAATTCCGATTCGTTAGGCCGCAAATTCATTATAAAATGTCACGTTCATCGTATATATTGATACATAGCTGATCAACAATTGTTTATAGCATAAAGCACTTTCTGTTACTAAAATGAACTGCACCGTTTTAGTCCCTCCGCGTAAACTTATCAGATAGTGGTCATGTCGACAACACAGCGAATACAATCGCCGGCCTGCAAAGTATACAGACATTAGTGTGAACTTGCGAAGGAGCTGTTGTCGGATACGCACATGCATATCATGGAAGCCTGCATTAATCTCATCAAACTTGCGGTGGTGGGTAACATATTCGTCCACCTTTACCTTCCCGGCGAGATAGTCTAAACGAAGAATAGCCATTACTTAATTCTGTAATATAGTCAAAGATGATCCTACCTTCAACGAGTCCCGGAAGCTCAGTTCGACCCTTCACGCCACCGAACGCAGATCCGCGCCATGTACGGCCAGTAACGAGTTGGAAACTGCAAGACTTATTGTCAACGATTTGGCTGTTACTTCGGATGGATGTGCTTACGGTCGGGTAGATATTTCTTGACCAGCAGCTGCAACACCGATGATTGTCGAGATACCCCATCCTTTATGACAGGCCTCGAGAGCTGCGCGCATGACTTGAACCTGCCATGACCATTTGATTAAGTACAGTCGAGGACATGAAGAGTGGAGGGCATACATTTCCAGTTGCGTCGAACGTATAGTCAAGACCACCATCCGTAACTTCAATGAGGAAGTCCTGAATCCTCTTCCCTTGAGGAAGCTCGAGCGGATTGATGAAATCCGTCGCTCCCATCCTCTCAGCCCAGCTCTTCTTGTTAGGATTGGTGTCAACCGCGATGATACGCGATGCACCAACAAGTGAAGATGTCTGGATGACGCCGAGCCCAATTGCACCACAGCCAAACACTGCGACACTGGATCCCTCTGACCGTCAAATACAAAATTAAAATTATGGAGCTTAAAGGATAAGTTAAATTAGGAACCCACTAATTCCAGGCTGCTTTACGACTGCTCCCCAAGCTGTGGTAATACCACAACCTAAAAGACAGGCGCGGTCCAGACGAGCTGCCTTGTTAATTGCTACAACAGATACATCGGCGACAACTGTGTACTGCGAGAAAGTCGAAGTTCCCATCTACCGGGAGATTTAGAACTGCATCCCATGAAAGGCTTTGTTAAGGACAAGATACTTACGAAGTGATGGATCTCCTGGCCCTTACACGTGAAGCGTTTGGTTCCATCAGGCATGACGCCCTGTCCTTGCGTCGTACGAACTATACATAAAACAAATCAGTCATCAATCAACCCTCGTATCGCCCCCGAACATTTCGGTGCCATGTGACTGTACCTTTTCCACACAGGTTAGTCTTCCCACTCTTACAGAACTTGCACTCTCGGCATTCTTCGAAGTCGCGTTAAAATGGTTTATCATAAACTTAATAGATCCCATGACGTCTCACCTGCTGTGTATAGGGGGATAACATGATCACCCTATCCGACAAAGCGTGAGAGTTATAGACTTTAATTGGATGAAGCAAAGGCGTCGAGAACTTACGGGTTGGACGCTGGTGACGCCTTCGCCGACAGATTCGACCTGTGGAGAAATTAAGCGCATATATTTAGCATTTATTATGGTCGCGATAAGAGTGGTGAAATAATTTACAATTCCACCACCTTCATGACCGAGGATCACGGGGAAGAGACCCTACGTCAAGCCATTGCATTCAGCATTGGGAGAAATCAGATCCAGAGAACGCATATACGGACTTCCGGGTCCTTCCCACTTCGAGTGTACTCATCCGTATGGCAGATGCCTAAGTACAATCAACGCAACAGAGTTCAGTCAAACTAGAATATCGACCCATCATTCTTTCTCCACTTACCAGTATGCAGGATGTGAATGCGAACTTCATGCGCTTTCGGAGGTGCGACCTCAACCTCTTCGACTTTGAGCTCCTCGCCAGCTGCCCAGCAAACTGCGGCTTTGCACTTGATAACTTTTCCAGCGGTGTCCGACATAGTTAATAGTCCTAGAGATGGGGATAAGAAGATAAGGGTAGAATGGAAAGAGTTGAGAAAGAGGTCAAGTGAGAAGCTTACTGTTTTATAAGCACCACTGAGAATATGACGGAAGGCGCGGAACGCGATCGAGAATTCAAAGCACACGTGAGAAAATGGCGCCTTATCCGCTGCACATCGCCCATTGTACAAGTTTAATCCCGCCCCGACATGTCATTCGCAAACTTATATTATAAACGCGTGCGTCATCCTAAACGTGATGGTAATATGCGAGAGACTGAGATGATAGACACTGGGGATTAGGCAGCAGCCACTGAAAAAGCGTGCTTCATTTGCTCGAGGCCGACGACCACAGTCCTCGCCACCAAGGACAGCGTCGATTTCTTCTACGCATGTGACGGACATCTTAAAGATCACGGATTCGCAAGCCTCGCAGGAGAGAGCGGCGACGGCGTAACAGGCGCACGTAAGCTTGGACTAAGCGACGAAGAGATCCAGAAAGTCAAGGAGGAATACGAGAGGAAACAACAGAAGAAGGAAAAGGAGAAAGAGAAGAAAGACAAGGCTGATGATAAGGACAAAGCAGAGGAAGGGAAAGAAAAGGCGAAGGAGACAGAAAAGACGAAATCGAAGGATATAAGTCCGTCACCAGGACTTGCACCCTCACAGTCAAGCGGGACTTCTACTCCCGCGGGAACGCACCAGCGATACACTCTTCATCGTGAAATCTTCGCCATGCGATTAGGAATTCATCGCAAACGACGGCAGACTGCACAAGCCAAAGAGGTTGCTCCCCGTCTTCCCAGTGCGCCTCGACTTCCTGTCAATAATCCGCCCAGTTGAATTACCAGTTCGTCGTGAAATACCATATCTCCATCCTCTATCAATATCCTCCATCAGTGGGTCGGAATGTCACTTAATCTTGCACTTGTTATGCTGACATATGTAGCCTGTACCAATAGTGCTATCAATGCTCCGGATGACCACCAATAATGTGTCGGTACACACTTGCTAGTTTCAGTATTCACTCGAATACTTTCATTTTTTATTCTTTTCTTGATTTTTAATTTTTAAATTTTTAATTTCATCCTGGTACATTTCCGATCGATAAAGCGTGAATTTGCAGGCGAGCATACATTCACATACCCTCTTAACGCTCCGTGTAAGCCGGACTCTGCTAGTTTGCATGGGAATTCCTGTGCATGTCAGTTGCCAACTGTCCGTCCGAGTGCCAGTGGTGTCTATCTGCAAAATCAATACGCCAAAAATACATAATGATAGTACACGAAGGATACTGTTATCTGCCCTCTTTTAGATTGTCTTTGGATGTGAGTAGAACTCTCTCAGATGCTGAACTGTCCCAGCTATGCATATAGGCTTCGGGTGCTCAAGGTGGATTGTATCAAGCAAATACAATGATTTTTCGCTACTCTAAGATTTATACTTTAGTGGCTATACAATTGAAAATATCTTATTGCATTGTGTGATGTTGGGAGAAAGCCAAGCACAGTACATTATCCAATTTATACATTATGTCAATGTGTTTTGGCTGAGACTTAGAGTTGTGGTCTGAGCAAAATTAAACGTACATTAATGATTAAGTATACTGTATATGTTTTTGTCACGCAATAAGATATTTTCTACTGTATCCCATAGGTCACCCATACAATATCATCCTATCATCGTGACAGTCAGTCAATGACATTCAATTCTAAAATTACAGCAAAATGTCAATGATGCAAACGATCGAAGTGGCGAATCCCTATCTTCGGTGTCTATGATCGGCATTTACCCGCCGGAAAGCGCCAGATGCAGCTGTTTTCTTGTTTCAACCGAACCGAACGCAAGCCCGCGTGCTGCCCATCGCCGTCCTCTTCCCTCGCTTACATCTCTTTCCCAAACATACAAGCTCCCAAGGAAGCCTGAATATTCTAAAGGCGTATCACAAAGGAGATGGACCCTCAAATCATAGATGCCCAATTTGATCGGGCAGTGCAGATAGTACAGTCTCTTCCCAAGACAGGACCGATCCAGACGGGGTACGAGGAGAAACTCGCCATGTACAGGTATACATTCACCCTCTAAAATCCATTCTCTTGTCCTCATTTTTATCTTTTATATTGGGATAGTTTGTACAAGCAAGGTTTGTTTCATAACCTCGATGCAAACTCGAAGAACAAGACTGACGATCTCTCTACCTCCGCATGTGCGCGCCACACGAAATAGCTACTGTTGGGAACGTGGCTGGTGGTCGTCCTGCAATGTGGGATATGCTTGGAAGAGCAAAATGGTGAGTTCTTTTGTTGAGCTCGCCGTCCCTCACCGACGCCATTGGCATCATCTCTTCGTGCGGTGTATTTTCTGTACACGCGGCTTTCACGTGTTTTCTCATGAAGCGGAATGTTCACTCACTTTTTCTGCACCGCACATAGGGATGCATGGTCAAAACATAAAGAATTAGGAACGTACGAGGCTAAGTGGCAATATGTCGAGGAGTTGTTACGGGTATATATACTATGATTGGTATATTCGACGTCCGGGTCATCAAGCTCATGTTGGCGATTTTGCGCTATTTTAACCTAGGTATTACAAAAGTATCCAGATAAGACCCTGGCACAAGACTTGATAAGGGAACTCGAAGCCTACGACCCGAGTGCTAACGTCCTGATGAGTGGTGAGTCTGGCTATTGCTTACGAAGGAAGGTACAATTGCTGAATAGTACGAATAGGATCATTCTCAAAATCCCACGACAGCGACTCAGACTCTGATTCGGAGGAAGAGGAACGAACGACAGGTCAAGGGCAACTTCCACAGCAGCAGCACGCAGAAGGCTCAGATGACGATGGAAGCAATTCAGGTGACGAACACGATGATCAAATTGGCGAAGGACTCCCTCGACAGCAAGTCATGTCGAACCCCAACCTGAACCGAAGTCTCCTGGGCCGTCCTCAGAGCTCTCATTCGTCAAATAGATATCGAACACCTATGGGCGGTTCTGCTGCTCTATCTCCACCTCCAGGACCTTCCGGTCCGGCAACGTACATGACACAGTCTCAGCAGCTCCCTCAACCTTATGGCCAATTACCGAGGCATTCCGGTGTTTACATCCAGCCGCAGTCTGTCCAGCATGGATTCGGAGCGTTAGGCGCTCCTTCCGGTATGAGTAGCTCGGTGCCAAATGTCCAGCCAATGCCAGGTTTCGAGACTCCATCTGCCTTCCCTGGTCCTTCACCACCACCCATAGCCTCGGGCGTTCTCCCGCATGCATCGGGGATGTCCGTATCTGCGTCAGGAGGAAGTTCATATACGAACGTCGTACATCCATATCCAGAAAACATGTACCCAGGACATCCGGCATATCGAGTAACTTCACACCATAGCAACAGCCCAGGACAGGTAGCAGGTTCGGGCCAGGGTGTAGTAAGCTCAATTGTCACAGGCGCAAGTATACGTTCGCCGCTTGAACGGGCCGTAGAGAATGTTCAAGCGCATTTGACTGCTCTACAGGAACGTATGGACATTATCGAAGGTCGCTCAATAGGCGGTTCACCGTACGGGTCTTTTAGTGGTGGTCGAGGCGGACCACAGGGTGGAGGAAACTCGCCGCTTGGTTCTCCATATCGTTCTTCTTACTTCGGTGGCGCAGGAGGTGGACGAGGAAGAGGGTACGAAAGTTCAATTTGGACTTGGCTCACGGAGTTTGACGAGGATTACTTTGGGTGGGATCACATGGGATTATGGAGTACCGTACTCTCGCCGCTTGCACGTCTTACAAAGTTCCTCGGACGTGTAGTGTCATTCCTTTTGGCGAGAAGAGATGCTGAGGGGACAAGACGTCGTCCGCTTTCCCCCGGGCTTGCCATTTTGCGACGTCTGCTGCTTGACGCGTCGTTTGTGCTTCTTGTTGCGTACGTTGCTCGGCGAGCGTGGAGACGGAGCGGTGTACGTAGGAGGGAAGTCATACACGCGGTGAAAGGTGTTTGGCGTGCTATTGTTGGACAGGGAACGGAGTTGAGGCAGCTTGTGGAAAAGGGAGTGTAAGAAACGAGACTTTGGTCCTCTCTAGGCTCGTTTGCTGTGATTTTTACGACTCTTAAGATACCACCCCACACAATGTACCGAGTATTGTAAATATTATGGCATGATTAATGACATATACATGAAAATATTGCGAGAATAAAGGGTTGAGTGAAAGTGGATTGATCTCCCCATGTACCAAAGCCAGTACATCACACTTGCAAGTGCGATACCGTCCGGAATATTACGATTGGCCTACGATGCTCTTCGTTCTTTCGCCGTTTTCTTCATTTGCTCCAAAACAGGTCGTGACGAAACGTCCTGAACGGCTGGCTGGTTCTTGCCCCTTGACACCCCTTGGGCCCACATATATTTTAATCCACCTCTTACCACCTCTTCTCGCTCACTAACGGGCTTTCCTGAAACATAAAAGTAATCAGAATAACTCGAAACCAAAAAAGGAAGATAAACTCATCCAGTCCAAAAAAAAAGGTGGAATCGTGAAATGAAGTATCGAAACAGAGTGACAACGTACCTCGCCAAACAAGTCTCCCCCACGCCCGTCCCCTCGTCCCCTCATGTTCAAGTTTCACCCTCGAGATTTCCCAGAAACTACCCTCGATGCCCTTGGATTGCCAACGAGTTTGGAAGACGCGTGCGCCGACGCCGTCCCGTGGAAGGCGCGCAAGTGTTTCGTAGAGGTTGCGCGGTTTGTTGGAGAGTGCTTCGACGGTTTCTTTGGGTATGAGGTTTGCTATTGCGCGTGGGAGGATGTTGTTGCGGAGGATGCGAGAGGCGTTCATGGTCGTGAACTGGATGTGCTGCGTTGAATTTTTGGTTTAGTTTAAAGAGTCGAGAGTCGAGACTTTGACTTGCTTGGAGATTTGCAGTGAAGAAGTTATTTCCTTTTATAGAGATCGACACGAAAGATCGGCGGGCCGATCATTAGAATAGTCCAATCCAATCTAATTTAATTATTAGATTACCTGGACTTCGCAGTACGTACGCACGGAGCCTGAATTTCTTAGCTGCTCTCCACCACCAACATCAAGCACAATCCATACAACGCTTCTACGGGCGACGATAACCAAGATGTCTGCATCAAACACCAACAAGCCAACCGTCGGCGAGAACGAACCACTATACATCGGAATCGACGTCGGAACAGGCTCCGTACGCGCCGCACTCGTCGCGCATTCAGGCGGGATCGTGGCGTCCGCGACAAAAGAAACCAAAACGTTCCGCGCGTCGGACGATCACCGTATCTTCGAGCAGTCTACAACAGATATCTGGGACGCAATTTGCCTCTGCGTCGCGCAAGTACTTGGAAAGGATGGGAAAAGCAAGATAGATCCTGCGCGTGTGAAGGGTATTGGGTTCGATGCGACGTGCTCGCTTGCTGTTACTGACTTGCAGGGGAACCCTGTTACGGTGACGAAGGGTGAGGACCTTGGTAAAGTTGGTGAGAGGAATATCATTCTTTGGGCGGACCATCGAGCGGAGGAAGAGGCGAAATTGATTAATAGTACGGGGTCTGTTGTGCTTGATTATGTTGGGGGTGTGATGAGTGTAAGCCTCAACTCAAAATTAATACAGTATACCTCTAATACTATATTGACGATGATATTCTGTAGCTTGAGATGGAAATCCCTAAAACTCTCTGGCTTAAGAAACATATGGACAATTCCCTCTTCTCGCGCTGTCAATTCTTCGATCTACCGGACTTCCTCACGTATCGCGCCACGGACGAGATAACCCGCTCCGCATGTTCTATAACATGTAAATGTTCCTACGTTCCAGACAAGGGCGAGGATGGTCCTGCAGGTTGGCAAGACTCGTTCTTTGAGCAGATTGGACTTGGCGAGTTCATCCAGAATAACTATGCGCAACTCGGTCCGGTCAAAGACAGCACAAAGAAGAATAGGAAGAAGACCGATACGTTGACGGCTGGTCTTCCTGTCGGAAAAGGCCTGGGCGAGAAAGCTGCTAAGGAACTTGGGTTATTGACAGGCACTCCTGTTGGTAGTGCCGTAATTGACGCGTGTGTCTTTACTTTTCAATCTATTAACTTAAATAACAGCACAGTATATGCTAACATGTATTAGCTATGCAGGGTGGGTTGGAACGATTGCCGCAAAGCATTCTCCAGATTCAGCTATCGCTACGCTTGAGACATCAAGACACCGTCTTGCTCCCTGCGCTGGTACATCTACTTGCTTTATTGTACAATCTCCTGAAGGTGTCTTCGTACCTGGAGTCTGGGGCCCTTACAAAGATGCTGTCTTCCCTGGTTGGTGGATGAACGAAGGGGGCCAGAGTTCTACAGGACAGGTGCATTCGACATCACTGTGCGGATATAGCGCATATACTCAGCAATTTTACGTTCTTATTCTATAGCTGATCGATTTCATGATTACGACACACGCAGCTTATCCACAGCTGAAAGAAATTGCGGAGAATGAGAAGACTAGTATCCATATCGTCCTCGCTAACGAATTGGAAAGACAGCGTAAAGAGAAAGGGTTCGAGACTTTGACGGAGCTAACAAAGGACATGCATTTATATCCTGACTTGCACGGTAGGTATCCCCTCTCATAAACCCACATTTCACACTTTTCTCCTCATGCATATCTGTATTTATGAATACCCCCCAGGTAACCGCTCCCCAATCGCCGACCCGGAAATGCGAGGCTCCATCACAGGGCTCCAACTCGACAGCTCCCTACACGACCTCGCCCGCAAATTCCACCTCACACTCGAGTCCATCGCCCTCCAAACTCGACACATCGTCGACTCCATGAACACAGCCGGCCATCAAATTAGTGAACTCTATATGAGTGGGGGACAAGCTAAGAACGCGAAACTGATGCAGCTTTTTGCGGATGTTGTGGGGATGCCTGTTGTGTTACCGGAGTCGACGGCGGATGCTGTGTCGAGGGGGAGTGCGATGCTTGCTAGGTTTGCGAGGGAACGGCAGGAAGGAAATACAAAACAGGATCTGCTCTGGGATATCATGGTCAGTTACGTTTTTCTTTCTTCGGTAGTCTTTCCGTCCTTTGATTTAATGGCGCTAATTTGTGACCCTCCTTCAAGGTTGAAATGACACCAAGCGGAACACTCGTCTCACCAGCTGCCTCCCCACGCGAGAAGAAACTCCTCGAGGCGAAGTACAAGATCTTCCTGGAGAGCATCGAGATTCAGAAACGCTGGCGGAAGGAAATCGCTGCTGCAAGTGCATGATACTGCACTGCAAACACTTAAAGCAAATAGAAATAGACGGAGTAAACTGAGAAAACCGTAAAAATAAAAATGATATGTATATGATTTCTGCATAGACGCGTTTTGAGTAAATAGGATATACACGCCACGGTGATATTCATTGAGAGTAAGCAACTCTGATCGACACGAATAGATCATAATAGGTGATCTTTCAACGAAAAGGCGACTATTCTATAGCATACATGTTGAAAAAATATGCATAATGAAATAAGACTAAAGATATCCAAGATCAAGGCACAAAGCCTACCAGCATGGTATTGGTTAATCGACTTCCGTTTAATAACGACCATACCCCCGTCCACGTCCTGCATATGAAGACTGAGGGGTACCTCGCCCATATCCTCCATAATTTGTCTGACTCTGACCGTACTGCCCAGCACTGGCACTAGAACCGCCTCGTCCGCCACCGTATCCTCCACCAGATCCTCCATATCCACCAGATGCATCACTTCTGCTACCTCCGTAACCGCCGTATGAAGAAACGCCTCCGCTTCCGGTGTTGCCATATCCACCATACCTATCTCGCGAGTTCCCACCATAAGCATTGCTATTGTATCCTGACGAATATGACTGCGTCTGTCCATATCCTCCTCCACGTCCTGAACTACCACCACCATAGGACGGCGGAGGCGGAGGCCGACCATAACCAGTGTTAGGTCCACCACTACCTTGATATGCGCTACTCTGTCGTCCATAAGCACCACCAACGGGTTCAGCTTGGTAAGTCGACCGTGAAGGAGGGCCTCCGTATCCTGGCTTACTATAGTCTCCTCGTCCTCGAGGTGGAGGGAGTCCTCGGTCAGGGTAAGCGTTGCTTCCACCGCCATATCCACCGTACCCACCACCTTGTCCACCGTACCCACCGCCTTGTCCACCATATCCACCGCCTTGCCCACCATACCCACCGTTCCTCCCATTACCGCCGTACCCGCCATAAGATTGTCCATTCCCATATCCATTTCTCTGTGGTCCGCGCCCATAGCCCTCTCTACCGCTATTGATGGCGTGGAACCCTACATCCCGACCTCGTCCACGTCCCCGGCCTCCCGACCGAATCGTCTCGAAGTCTTCCTTGCCGAGTACACGCGGCGGGCGACGAACACCGGGTAAAAGCACAGAATGATGGGGTACAAGCTGCTTCGGGAAGAGGTACAGTGCAGCAAGTGAGCAGTCTCCGGATATGTCTTCCAGACCTTGACTCGTAAGTGGGCTTTCATATGTAGATCCCGGCACGCAAGCTGGGTCTGGGAGAAGACTTCCATTCAGGCCTTTACTATGGTTAGGATCGATTAGAACGGGCTAAATTGATACAACATTAGCCGATCAAACTTTCCAAATAGTTAATCAAATAACAAACCTTATCGTCCTTGCGCTTCGCATAAAGGCTCTCCAGCGAGGGATACAAGGGATGTTCATCTGCAACGTATATGACATTGTTACCCCATGTATTCCTTCGAACCTCTTCCTCCGTCAACCCTTCGTACCGCGCATGCATAGCGTCTAGTAACCGTTTCTCGTCAATAAAAGGCAACAAGGCCACGCCTTGCCAGGCCATCCTCTTCCCATTCATATCGATTTCGAACGTTTTGGGGTAGAAGTCAATAATTGGTGAATCAGTATTGGTCATGAGGCAGTGAAAGACCTCAGGGATATGTTGTCGACTGAAAGTGAAGTCAAGGTCAGTAAGTATCTATCTCGGAGGAAGTAAAGCAAGTCACAAACCTTGCGGCAGGGAAGACGCCCATCAATTGCTCGAATGGCTTGAACGGCTGGCCAAGATCGAACTTGATATCCATGCCTCCTAAGTCCCAGAAATCCGCAGCGAAGGGAGCGAAATGGTATGGGTAGTACCACGTCCAAGACGGAGTCTATAGGTTAAATTGTAAGTACATTGGCCGAGTTGTTCAAATACAAAGTGCGTACTCCTTGATAATAGTATTGCAGTACCCAACTCATACCTTCTATATATGAGGTGGTAATTCTACACAGGGTAGGAAATCAGTAACTGATAAAAGGATTGCGCTGCGAATTCTGCGTACTTTCTTCTAAATTCAGTATCACTGTACTCCACTCCAAACTTCTGCATGTAATATCGTTCCTTGTATCCAGGCTCCCATAGCCTCACGAAGACAGATTAGTTATAATAAATTAGTAGAAGTTTGAATAAGCTTACTTCACGGTGTCCTCCTGCTCAACCGTGCCGTCTGGATTGACATTCAGAGTTAGAGTCTTTTTCGTAGTAGGTGCATCTTCTTCTTCATCATCGGGACCCAAGTCATAGTCCTCATCGTCTTCACCTTCAGCGTCTGCATCGTCGATTTTTCGCTTGACACCGCGTGGCGACGAATCACCATCAGCAGTCTCACCATCTGGAAGAGGTGCAGGCTGCTCAATTTGTTTCGCTTCGGATGCAGAATCGTCAGTCATAGGCTGTTCACCTGTGCCAGGCACATTTTCATCTACGCTGCTCTGTTGAGACTGGGCAGAAACTGGCTCCATCGGAGATGGAGTCGTTGCCTTTGCGGCAACGTCGACTTGCATGGCTGTCGCCCGCGCCTCAGTCGGACCTTTCTTCCACGCATCAGGGTTCATCGGAGTAGCAGTCATCATCTCCGCTTTCAGCATTTCGGCTGCACTAAGGTTAGCCGTACGAACCTGCTGCCTCTTGTCAAGCGAGTCAGAGCCAGCACCTGGTGCACCGAACCCCAGGGAATTTGCAGCATTCTCAAAGCTATCGAAGTTCGGACGTGGAGGCAATCCATGAGGACCTGACAATCCTGGAGGCACAGAAGGAGTGCCAGAGAGTTGAAGAGAAGCTGAAGGCTTGACGGACATCATTGATACGTTCTTGCGTTGCTCAGCCTCAATTTTACGTCTCTTCGCATTCTGTTCCTGCCTTTCCTCGGCTATATAAACATATCAGATCATGATGAATATTGACTCTTAAGGTGCAATCAGATAAATAGTTTAGCAGACCTTCCCGTCTACGTCTGAAGATATGATCTTCCTCTCTGGCGACACCCTCAAGTATGAGACCAGCACGATCATACTCAAGCTTTCCATGGTTCGTTATGTAACCGCCCATTCTTGGTAGTTCTCTCTTCCAGATCTTTAATAGTGTGTCGATTGCACCCTCACGAATTTCGAGGGAAGGAAGATGTGGGAGGAAGTCATTTCCGACGAAGAAGATGAGGAGCACCCAGTCATCAATGGCACGTTCAAAGTCAAATGGGAAGGGAACATTGGAGACGTTGAGTTCGATTTCAAGGTATTCTCGAAGGGTAGGGACGTCGAGGAAAATGAATGGTTTTTTTGTTATGGGTGCAGTTTTTGTGTCGTGCTCATCTGCCTTAATCTTCGCCTCGCCAGTGCATTGGGCTGCATAATGTCCCTCCTGGCCACAGGTACGGCATGCAGTTGAACTAGTGTCTTGGAAAAATACATCCTCACGAAGAACACGGAAATGTGGTTCATGGGTAGCAAGAGATAGCATGATAAGATCGGCATCCTGGACGAGAATAAAGTGATGAGCCAATTTATTCGACGTATGTGAGCAAGACGTCTTACCAATCCATATATTACGTGACGGGTGTTAGGATCATGACCAGGATTTGAGCGCTGTCTACGAATGAAGTCCATAATCTTGTGTTCACCCTCACCAGGAACACTCGCATCAGAAATGATGACCTCCAGATTCTTCCAACCTGGATCGGTGTTCATCTTCTGCACAACCCAGTATCGTAGAGACTTTGCAAGGAGATCCATGAATGGAGTCCCGGGAGTGATGGCATTTGAGTCCCAGGTCTTCTTATTCCGCATCTCGTCTGTGACATTCTGACCCATCGCTAACAATCCAATGGATTAATATGCAATTAGACATCATTAACACCAACGACTTACACTCCCAAAGCAGCAAGCTCTCTTCCCTTGCTTGTTCCTTATCCTTCGCCTCTTGAGACGCACGGAACCGACGTGACCGCTGTTGGTTCATCTTCGCACGCGGAGCAACACCATCTATGGACCAGTCAGCATTTGCTCGCACAACTAAACATGAGATATAAGGCTTACCTATAGCCATAAGCAAAAGCTTACGGGGTCGTACCATATTTACGACTCGCTCAGTATATTTGAAGATCTCCACCATCATCTCTTCCTCAGTTTCCGGTGCGGGTTTACCTTCAGGATGCGTACAGGGGTGGACCTGTGAAGAAATCAGTATATGGAGAAGTTTTCATGTAACCCGGACTTACAATCCCATTCATGTCAAGATAAAGGTTGTCAAATTCAGTGCCATTTGGATTAGGAGCGCTAAAGTCTATCGGTACGGTGATTTCTTCCCCATCTTCGCCGGACATTTTTTGCTCCTCATCTTCAACGACGGGCAAAACTACAGAAGACGTGTTTTATGAGCATTGTGCACTGAAAGCTGCAGTGAATACAATAACGCACCGATCCTAGAGTATTTCTTGCTAAGCCACCTGAAAAGAGCGGGAACACCCTTTAGTGCAGAAGAAAAAGTCAGTCAAACTCTCCGTTGGAAAATGAAAGTCCCAACACACCATGATTTCTCGATATGATTATTAGACGAATCAAATAGAGTAAAACCGTTATTCTAGATAAAGTATCCTGCAACGAAAGGATGGTTTGCGGTTGCGACCGCGGACAGCAGAGAGTGTCGCTGACGCTGACTGAGTGCAGTTCAGTAGACCTGTGACTGACGCTTGGGTGCCACAGTCGGAGTGGACTGACTGGGAAATAAGTTCTCACGACCACAGAGCCTTATTTAGGAAGTGCATATGCACAACTTGTGAGTCATAAACGCGTTGACTCTAAAGCGGAGTGGTCACTACAACGTTCTTGAGTCTGCTACAGAATCACTAGTCGCATCACACACAAACGTTGACTCAATATTGTTACCGTTTAAAGAGTACTACTGGTCATGGCCGCACCTGCCGAACACGCACGGCCTACTTCGTCGATTCCAGGATCAAACATTACTCCGCAGACCAGCGGCAATGCAGCTCCCTCAGGACAGCAAGACGGAAGGCCGAAGCATAAGAATATGACAAAGGCACAAAGGAGAGAACTTCAAGAAAGTCAGCGTGCTGCTAAGGCGGCAGCTGCGGCACAAGGAGGAGAAAAAGGTGGCCCAAAAGGCAAGGGTACTGCAAAGCCAGGAGGAGTACAGGCAAGTGTGCCCAATACGCCAGGGAGGCCGAGGAGGCCAACAGAAAGCGGAGATACGCCGACACGATCTGTGTTCGGTCAAGCACGAGGGCCCGGAAGGGATGCTCGTGACTCGACACATGGAGAGGATACTGGCTTGTCGACTCGCGGTCTTCGAATATTTGCGCATTTTGGACTACCGAAGGCACCGAGCAACGTGAAGGGCGACATTCACCCTGCAATTGTTCGCCTCGGGCTTCAGTTCTCAAGCTTCAAGCTGACCGGGGCCAATGCACGTTGTATCGCCACGTTAACTGCGTTTAAAACCGTACGTACTTTGTTACTTTTTAAAATTAGTTTTGGGAATTTATCTGTCACTGCAAAAGGTAATTCAAGATTACTCTACTCCTCCTAATACGACCCTCTCCCGGCATCTGATGACGCATCTTAATCCGCAAATCAATCACCTGGTTTCGGCGCGTCCCATGGCAGTGACTATGGGTAATGCTATCCGGCAACTTAAGCTAGAAATAAGTGGATCAGACATCGACATGCCTGAACAGGATGTGCGTAATACTTTAATTTGTGTTGTAGCTGCTTTGATTGTTTGCATGATTTAGGCAAAGGACCTCTTATGCCGCAAGATAGACAATTACATCCGGGACCGAATAATTATTGCGGACCAGGTTATCCAAGATTCTGCTGGTCAGAAGATTCGAGACGGCGATGTCATTCTCACTTTCGCTAGGTTAGTTGTATTGCTCATCTTAAATCAAACTTCATTTATCACAATTGCGAACCATCAGATCATCTGCCGTCGAGAAAGTCCTACTTCGAGCTCACGAAGATGGAAAACGGATATCCGTTATCGTCGTTGACTCACGACCAATGCTAGAGGGGAAACACCTATTGTCCGTACTCACAGCAGCAGATATTCCTTGCACGTATCTGCTGCTTCCTGCGCTAGGCTCCGTCATCAGTCAAGCCAGTATTGTCCTCCTTGGAGCACACTCATTACACGCCGATGGTGCGGTGTACGCTCGTTCGGGCAACGCGCTCGTCGCAATGCTCGCAAAAGCACATGGAGTCCCAGTCCTTGTATGCTGCGAGACTTACAAATTCGCGGAGAGTGTCATTCTTGATGGTTTTACGAAGAATGAACTCGCGCCAGCTGGAGATATCTTCCAAACGTTCCCACGGGTGATCCCCCGCGAACGACTAACATTGGAGCCGTCGCCGAACCTGGAAATACGTAACCCGTTGTATGATTTGACACCACCAGCGAATATTACGGCAGTGGTGACAGAAGTTGGAATCATCCCGCCTAATTCCATCAGCTCTATACCGCTTACTCTTGGGCGCCAGACGATTTAGAGTGTAGATGGTTAGACATACTAACAGATGGCTATATATAATTTAATCCGTAACCAACGCTGGCTATGATGCTTGCGACACGGCCAACTTCGATCATTGAATCATTGCCAGATTAGAAGATGTGTAGGTGTTCAAACATTCCCATGATCTCGACTACAACTTGGTGGATTCTCCGACATAGAGGAATCCTCTGGCTCTCGAAGAATCGCAGGCGTCCTCCGAAACGGAACGTAAGAATTGGAGACTCAGACCTAGAAGGCAATACCCTTTGGCGACTTTCCGGAGGCTTCGGTTCCGAACCGTTGGTGTCTCATTGTCTATTTATATCCTCACTTTTTCGCACAGATTAAAATGTAAACCCACCAACCCGACTAGACACACATTCGCCGCCACTTCTCAAGCGAACATGAGGAAACAGCTGCACATCATGTATGTCAAGGAAGGTAACAGACATGAGTCCTGGAGGTTAAATGCACGTCTCCTCCTGACATTTGGTTCCGGCGTCTAACTGTTCCCCAATCCAAATATCTTCTTTATGACTAACCGGTAGGAAAGACCTGTGCACGAGTAATTGCCGACGTCGCTCTGCGCGAATCAATTGGGGACTGGCATCACCTTCGCAGCAAATTGAACAAGTTACATAAAGGCCGAAACATGCAGAATAAGGTTAGTTCGACCCTGACCGTATTGACGGTTTTGTCATATGTTGAACTCAATGACTCGGTCCACCTCACGGTCACTACACCACAACTCGGATTAGATTGCGATCTGGTAGATGGATATTACTCTTAGACTCGTAGGCTGTGTCAAGTCCATGGACAACGTGTCTACTCGTAGCGGACAGCACCGCTCCGTCGTGCCGATCGTTCGCTAGTGAAATCAACATAGGCGCGCACAGAATCACCGTACTTTGACTGGGCGCATCACACTCAATCGAATTTTGTTCACCGTAACTGCATATCATAACTGCGGTCCACGTAGGCTACAACAAATTTCGGAGTCCGCCGCTCCGTGTGCAAAGTAACTTATAGAGTGGCTAACTGAATTTCTCGCGGAGAGCTTTCCCCCCTTCCCTACCTTGCATAGTCAGCCCGATCGCCCTTGCCTAAAAGCCTGTTTACGCTTTCCCTACTGATCAGTCATCCGGACTGGGCACGCAGTTATGTCTAACACTGGTTACAGCTATGATTATCTCCCTCTTGGCCCCAACCGCAGAAGAAATTACCTCTGGATTCTAGCAGGCGGGCTGGCACTACTGGTCTTCATCAACTATATTGCCTTGAAGTCCCTTCGCGTACCGCCTGGTATTTATGATACATTCCAGCCCCTGTCGGTTCCCGTTTCGCTATTCGATCACAGAAAGAAGCTCACAAGTTATTACCCTTTAGCAACTCGCTTTCACCCGTCCACCAAGGCTCCCTAAACGCTTTCGGCAATGACACGGCTTCACTTATCATTCCAAAACCAGACGAACGTGCAGTCGTGACAACACTCTATTCCGAAGAGTTTTTCCCGGCCGCACTTGCATTAGGCCGGTCATTACAAGACGCCACAATCGCCGCTCGCCGTATACTTCTTTACTTTTCGGACCGCATCTCTGACCGGACACTATGCCAATTACGTGCAGGTGGCTGGGAACTCCGTCCCATCGTGCGTATCCCGCCTCCGAATGGAGGGAAGGGGGTCCATAAGCGATTCTTTGACCAATATTCGAAACTCCAGCTATGGACTCTGGACAAAATCGGTATCAAGAGTGTTGTATATCTGGATGCCGATATGGTCGTTCGCCAGAATTTCGACGAGTTGTGGGCACTGCCGTTCGAGTTCGCTGCTGTTCCAGATGTATATGAGGATAATCGAGGCTTTGCGTTGAGTTTCAATGCAGGGATGTTGTTCCTGCGTCCTTCAACCGATGTCTTCAAAGATATGATGCAGAATATCGCGACAGCAGACTACAGACGACTAGACGCAGAGCAGGGCTTCTTGAACATGTACTTCGCCTCACAGGTCGTACGACTGCCATACATCTACAACGCAAACCTTGTGATCAAGCAACGCAGTCCAGCAGTATGGCAAGCTATTGAAAAGGACATGCGTGTCGTACACTACACGATGATGAAACCGTTCCTGGAAAAGGAAAGACATCGCGCATCGACCGGACACTGGGAAGCAGAGCTGGAGCTTTGGGACGCAGCTTGGAAAAATACATTTAAGGATATACAAGGGAAGTGTTGAACTAGATAACAGAAGAGCCTTTTGGATATGACAGATCGTCACATCGACTCCCTCTCCGGTTTGAAACCTGCTCGACGCTATCCGACGATGATGGAGCTCCCTCACAAGTTGTGTTTACGAACACAGATACCAATCTGACGGCGGTGATGGACTTGATGCAGGAGTTTAGCATCCAACCCTTGATTGAGAGCTAAAATTAGCAGCCTCTTATACAGACGGGAACAATGTATCATTGTATGGGGGCATTTAGACGCTGCCTGCAATGTCGAATGCTCACATTAATTGGGATGGGACGGTATAATAATAGAACGGACGTCTCCGTGCTGCTTTGTATCTCTCGTATATATATAAAAGGCAATCTCTTACGCTGCATCAGACTCACGAAATTACTAGGTGACGCTAAATATAAACCTTTGAATTACGTAATCGATTAGTTGCATCTGCCGATTACTTTGAGAAGTATGCAGAGATCTGTTTCTCCTAACCTACTGACCTAAATGCTGTCAGTTAGACGCCTTGCCTTCCTCCCAAGATGTAACAAGAAACTCTTTTCTCTCTCCTCTTCTCATGCAAATTCCAACAAGTCCAATCCATCAGACGTCGACCCGATTCCAACAAAACCAACGTGGTCCGTCCACGCACTCCTCGCGTCCTACCCACGTCCACGCCTCACTCACGCAGAGCTGATAAAACTACACAAGCTCTCTGCTCTTGTCCCGCCCGAAGAAGGATCCGAGAAAGCCGAGAGGCTGAGAGAAGAGTTGGAAGAGATGGTGAGGCTCGTGGAAGCTGTTAGGCTTGTCGATACCTCCTCTGGTTCCTCTGCTGGTCTTCGGCAAGTTCCTGAGGATCAGACTGGTGAACATGGTGATAGGAATGAGACTATGGGTGAGGGTGAGAGTACGAGTGTGATACCGGACGGAAGGATATGGGAAGCAGGGAAAGGAATGAAGTTGTCCTCAAATACTCGAGAAGTGGAGTTTGACGATCCGGAGGTTGAGCATGGGAAGGCTTTGTTACGACATGCGAAGGTGACGAGGGATGGCTTTTATGTCGTTGAGGCTGATAGAAGGAAGAAAAAGTGACGCATAAATATCGAATAAAGGAGATTTATTTTTATTGTAAGTTTATTATGCTCTTGCTTGTTTCTTATATGTTAATAACAGTAGTTAGGATTGAATGACAGTAACATTACTCGTTCTGAGACGTTAATATTCTCGTCGGCCTGCCTTGCAATAAACGTCACACGCGCTTGCGTCAGGGCTCACGACGAACAACGACTGGTTCTAAACGACTACTTACAGAGACTTATGAATGCCCCATCTATTGCTTTGGATATTTGACGAAGACAAAACGCCAACGTTCGCGGGCGGAAAGACGTAGTTACATTCAGACAAAATATACATGAGAATACAGTAGTTATAATTGCAAATGGGTACAGAGTCGTGGTGGTGTATTATGGAATGCATTATCCAAAATGATCAATGTGCGCAAAAGTCTTCCGAACATAATGCAGCCTCTATTCGACGGGCTTCATGAGGCACGTTTCTTCTGTGCCTCGGATGTCCTGAACTTTAAGACCTCTTTCCCGATACCATTCTTCATGTTACGATGCAGGGTGGGGAAATAGCCAAGTTCGAAGAGAAGTTCGAGGTGGACAAAGAAGGGCGCAAGTACAACGGCTGTCAATGCAAACAAAGTAAATAAGCACTCAAATTGCGACATGCGGCATGACATACCGCCAATGAGGTTGTCAAGCAGCGCAGGAGCCCGACGTTCATGCACACCATGTCCATAGAACTGCGCCAGCCAGCATACAACGTGCAATGCAAGTGCCTTTACTACGTTCGACTGGTCGTGCGCCACGGCAATCGCCGATAGAAGTGAAATTACAGACTGCGGGGCATATAATAACTACAAAGTAAACAGGGGTTTCGGACAGAATACCAGTCAGTTGAAAGTCTAAACGAAATAGGGGGTTATACGCACAGTGGCGGATGGCAACAGCGTGAAGTAGTACGCAAAGTACAGAAGGGCCTGTACAGTAGCCCAGTTGAACTTGAACGAAAGCACAGAGTTGAAGTCATGTTGGCATTCAGGGAAGAATGACGGTGTTGGGAGTGAAGCCAGCATGATTTGGAACGTCCTGTCCACGAACGCACTTTTCGGTCAGTAAACGGCACTTGCAACACCAAGAGAAATACAACAAGACGCACCAGATTAATATCGGCACACAAACCATATGTATCCGGACATTGACTTTATTCGAGTGGTACGCGCCATAAAAGACAAGCTAGAAGTGCCACCCAAACCAACAAGAGCATAAATTCGTGATTAGTTCATGTCTGTGATTCAAATCATATAATCGTAGAAGTGCTTCACCTGTTTCTCGACGTTGAAGAGGTCTGCCGGCATGTCTGAATGTTCCTGCACCTCTTGAAGGTTGAATGGTGATGGGGTGATGAACGTATGCAAAGACGAATTGAGTGATGACCTCAGTCAAATTCAGCGCGTCGGACGTTCACGGCTCGGGATGATGATCCCATGATAGCCGCCCCGAATTTCATATGATTCCGATCGATCATCATTATCCTTCCAGGACTGTATTAGCATAAACTAGCCATGTTCCACTCCAAAAGATACTAATGTTCGCTTCAGCTAGCCCAAGGAGATACGAATTCATACATACAAAGGTATCAATATTGCGAGTAGCATTCTCCTCCTATAATTTCATCTACATCTACCGAATTGCTTCTACTGTTGAAGTCATAAATGTCTCCCAGTTCCCCGTTAATATTCCGCATGCAGTGTCCATTATTTCACCCCTAGGCCTCTTAACGGAGAATTAAATGGACCATTCCGTTTAGCTATAGGCGCATCGATGATCACGGACATTACCTCATAGCCAGTGGTTCTTCGTAAGTAGATGAAACGGTGACTTCGGCGTTCCGATGCGGCTGTAAACAAGTCCTTCAAGGAGGTCGTTCGTATTCCCGCTCACTTCCATGCTGCGCCAGGTAATCCTTTTATGAAGGGGAAAGTCATATGAAGGGATAAAAGAAGGGACTAGCATTTGCCAAGCAGGTCCTTGCTGAACGCATCAAGCCATGCAGTCTCCCACCACTCCATCTCTGGTTTCCAAATCCCGCCCATAGCCTGATGCCGCTCTTCTTCAATGAAAGGTTTCAACATTGTATAATGCACAACGCGTATTTCGTCTTCGATCGCGTGCCATAATTCCGGACTGCGTTGCTTGATCATAAGGTTTGCGTTGTAGATGTATGGAAGGAGCACGACGCGTGCGGCAAAATACCAGTTCAAAAGCCCTTGTTCCGCTTCCCCATGGTGATAGTCCTCAGAATCAATCTTGGTCAACAAGTCGTTGAAGACTGCAGTTGAAGTACGTAGGAACATCACCCCAGCGTTGAAGCTCAGTGTGAAACCTCGTTTATCCCCATACACATCCGGAACGGCAGCAAATTCGAACGGCAAAGACCATAACTCGTCAAAATTACTCCGGACAAGAGTATCAGCGTCGAGGAAAACGACGCTTTTGATGCCGATTTGATCGAGTGCCCAAAGGTGGAGTTTTGAGTAGTTGTCAACAAAGCGATGAAACAGTCCACGCCCACTATCCGGTGGTGCGATGCGCTCAATCGGGTGTAACTCCCAACCTACTGCTTGTAATTGACAAATCGACCGGGACGACAGTCGTTCGGGGATGTAGAGTATGATGCGCCGAGCAGAGACCTGGGTAGTGCTCAAGGAGTGTCCTAGGTTTAGCACGGCTGGCACGTAAGACTCTGTGAAGACTGTTGTTACGACTGCACGTTCATCTGGGGTAGGTATATCGAATACGTTCACATCGTTATGGTATGGACCATGCGCCTCATCAGGGCCTCTTCTATTGCATGCATTAGCAATGTAGTTTGCCATTTGATATACAATAACAAACTCACGATGGATGATAGCGGTCGAGAAGACTATACGGTGGACGGTATAAAGCCTTCAAAACGAGGATGTTCACGAAGGCAAGTAAACTAAACCCGGCGAAGACGAAAGCCCAGAAGCACCTCCTGCTCTTACGAGTCGATCCAGCGGGCAGGTAGTCGTATCCGTAGTTGGACATCGTATAAATATTCTAGCTTTTATCCCTAGGCTGGATGGACTATGAGGAATCGTGGAAAGAGTCACCTCGGCCTTGCCTTCACCGTCTTTTGTACGAATTTCCGGGCTAAGGATGCCGAGCCACAGCGCGCAGTCATGAAGGTAGGGCTGGCATTAGCTATGCACCGGGCGGGCATGTATGTAATGTATAATGAAACATCGCATCTGTGATCAAGATACAAAGTAAACCAGCTTGTCGAGTTAATAACTTGGTAATATTATTGTTCCTACCCATGGTCCTCGCCCGCTTTGCGATTTGCTAAAAACGAGTGAACTTTTTTCCAAAAGGTAGAGCTGCAATGTTGCAAAGTAAATTCAAGAAAAAGGGACATTTGGATCTAGTGAAAAAGCCGTGTCTTCGGTGTACTTCCCGATATGTATTAGCTAGAAGCGCACATGGCTGACAGAGCACCGCGAAGGATAGCCGGCCGCCGAGTCGTGCACAGCGCAGCCTGCTGTCCTTAGCGTGTTTGTAAGACACACGTACCTAGTTTGCGAGACACGTCTTCAAATCCCATAGAGTATCAGTGCCCTTTCATTACAAGATTGTGCCTTGAAGCTTGATCGCAATGACACTGCGACACGTCAACCTTAGATCTTGGCTACTCGGCGCGCCACGGTTCATTAAGTGGATTTAAGAGGAGACAAGCATTTGTCCTCGAGTTCAAATTACCATCAGTAAGGTAGGAGCAAGTAAAAGGAGCTCGTGCATCAAGAATAAACCTTGACGTCCCAAAGGTCTGTAGCAAAGTGAATTCTTTAGGTATCATGCCAAAATAGGCAACTGCTTGATCTGTAACTTCTTTGAAATATGATATCAATTACATAATCACTCAGCACCCGACATTTGGGTCGCCAAGATCAATACTTTAATACTTACTCAGTTACTGCATTTACCTCTTGAAGACCTTCACAGGTCATTCGCGGCAAACTCTGTCTCTCGTTCATCGGTAAAGAGAATATGTCGCATGAAGATACCCGGATTTCCCCTAGTCCTCATAGCCATTTTGTGGCTCGCACCGGGCAATATTGTGCGCTAACGCGAGAAGCCAGATCTAAACACAGTTCTTCTAATTGCTCGCCTATTTGTAGCACATGAGTGGTCTTAAGGCGCGAATCTTCCTTCGAAATAGGATACTTCAATCAGACCAGGCGGTGATCTCTGCTGTCCAGTGTCCACTGTCCAGTACCCGTCTGCTATATCCGAATGCAGACGATAACCTTCCGTCTTTTCGCAACCGTCCTCTCCCAAGCGCACTTCTCCCGCGAGTTTCCCCCGATAGGGTTCGCAGCCTATAACGAGTCTAATTCATTGGGATAGGGTAACCTGCATGGTATATATGGCGCACAGCGCGCTGCGCGCTATGGGAGAGCAGCTCTTCCCCCACGCTCCTCTAGCCGCACCTGAGTACATCAAATCCGCTCGCAAAACCGCTACTCGATTCTCCGTGCTCTGATTCGTCTATACCGATGCCGCCGACGAGGTCTCTGCTCTCGGATTATTCGCATGATCATCCATTTGCGTTCAGTGATCAGGCGACCGTTATCAGCAAGAACACCGCTTGGTTCCAGGAATCTGTCTCTCCTCTTGATGATCTAGTCGAGCTCTCTGCCAGTCAGCAATCTAGCTACGATCACTTCCCGAACCCCAGTTCAATTCCTCCAACCACTCATACATATTCATTACCTACGACTGGGAATACTATTCCTCTTATGAATGTAACTTTGCATAGCTGGGCATCCTCGTCATCAGGTTCTCCCTCCTATACAGAAGCACAAAGCATCTCCGGAGAAGTACAGCTTAATTTAAGGACCCCTGATCGAGTCAAGTCTGTTTCAATATCAGTGTGTACTATTTTCGACTACGGCTGCCAAATGAATCACAACTCATTTCTACAGGTGGAAGGTTATTATTCCATTCCAGGTTACGATGCGAAGACATTCCTGCATGTATCTGAGACGCTATGGGATAGCTCGATGGGAGATCCTCGATCGAGCGGTATGTTCCTTTCGCAAGGCGCAGATCATCCGGGTAAACTGAACGGAAAATATGCTTGGTCATTCAAAATCGATTTTCCAAGGACATTGGAAATGACTACCAAACAAGAGAAACGCGCAAGCCATGGTGCTCGAAGTGGTGCGAGGCTGCCTCCGTCGCTGCGCGGCTCCCACGGTAAAGCTCGCATTGGGTACGAGGTTTGTGTGCGATTAAAACGTCCTGGTTGGCGATTTGGGAATAGGTGAATTTCCATATTTATCCTCTTGGCTGATTGAAAAGGTGCTAAAGTCTCTCGACCATTCCGACATAGTTTAACAGTTCCCATAACATATATGATTTCGACACGACCTGCTCCGGCATCTTTCCTGAGACGGCTAGCCTATCAAAACAAAACACCCGTGCCGTCACACGTTGACGATCCGCCCGGCTGGATGCTCTACCCTGGAGTCCAGGTGAATGGCGTGCTACAAAGAAGTCAGATTACTTTCTCATGCATGGTGAGCCCTAAAATTGCGTGCTACTGCATCCGAGATTAATTTAGGCCTTGTGGCTTCGGGTCTAGCTTGCTCTTGCTTCTCCGGTATGCAGCGTACTTTTCACGAGTCCACGCTATTTATATTGAGCATTTAATGGTGTGTTTAGCTGTCTTATACGCGTGGGTCATTTATACCATGCGCCTTGGTAATCGAAAGCAACGATCATAAAGTCCTGGAAGCGATGTCAAGTCCTTCAGCGGTGCGGGTCGTATTAAGACGAAGGCTCATTTTGTATTCCAAGCTCGGTGGCGAACTTGCTCTTGATGAGCAAGAGAACATAATTGCCAAGGCGTCTTGGATACCCGAGCATACTTCCGCGCGGGAGCAATCAATATTTAGCAGGATCTTACAAGGAGAAATTAGCATTCCGCCCAACGCGGCCCCTTCATTCGACTTCGGCAGGCTGGCAATGAAGGTAATGATCATCGTTCATTGGAGACACCTGACTCTTGCTCAAAGATCATCGAATTCACAGTACGATGTAATTATCTTTCCATTCGAGATACCTGGGTTTACTTCGATTGAAAATAGTCCTCTTACTCGAGCCGAAGTTGCCATTACGACCATGCCCGCTGAGGGACCTTTACCGCTGTCCCAGTGTACATCTGGGAGATGAAACCCGTCTTTGGAGTCCTGGTGGCCCTCTTGACGACGAAACGAATATTGTCTATACCTTGAAACAGACCTCTATGGACGACTGGAAGTTTAAAATTGGACTGATATCTCTATTCAAAGATCCTCATAGTTTGTTGTATGAGCGGTGCGGCCGCATTAGACATATTGTATAGTAACGCTGTAGTTATTTGTGGTATTTTTGTTGTAGTGTACCGTTCCAATCCCAGGATGCAAGAACGCTGTTTAGCATGGTTACGCTCTATTAACTTGCAACTCATGTAATTATCAATGTTTTGGAAGTCAACCTTTTTATGGATTCCGCTCCGCCCGAGGCTTGTAGCCATGGCGAGTATATTAGCATTCCCTTCCATTATGCTATTCTTATCCCTGGTTGTGGTTGGTGGAGTGGATGAACGTGCAACTGTGCGTGGAACGAGTGGGTTAATAAGATAAAAATAACGCGAGTGACTTAGAAACCTGTGCATAATCTCATTGAGTATACGCATCGAACGTGCCTTGATGCCTGCTTGATCATGCCTATAACTGGTACGACCGGATTCGATTACATTGTGTGCAATTATAGTTGATCTTCAGGCAATGCGAATTACAGAACCATTTGAGAAATGGTGGTAATTCCACTATCATCATTGTTGATCCGCTTACATTATTCGTTTTTACACTATCCCCTATTCTTAAAATAATTTAACACCCTAGAAATCAGGCGGTCTTCAGCTAAGGTTTGGTCAATGATTCCGATGTTCCAGGTTGATCGAATATTCGTAGTTGTGGACTTCTTGACTGATATCTTGCTTCAATCTTTGACGGCAGGGGAGGAGGAGGGGCATGCAAAGTTACAGAAGCACAGCATGAGGCCGACGATTGCCGCTAGAGAATATGGTAGGCAGTAGCACATAGTTATCAAATGATAGGAAAGATTGCAGGAACGCATTATAAGCATGGAAGTGCACCTTATGCGCCCTGGTAAATGGCATAGACGCCTGATAGCTAGGGACAGGAGACAGATAATCTTGATCGAGGAAGTCTTTCTTAGTCGTCATTGGGCGAATGGCGGCGCTCAGTTCTTCCCTGCAATCCTTCTTTTTTTGCCGGACGGAGCTTCTTCCCTCCACTGCCTTCGTTCGAATGCTGAAATCCTTAAGAACTCGGTACCGAGATCCGTGATTGAAGGCAATTCGGAAATTCTTTATTTGTTTAAGGGGGAATGATGACTTCCCGTGGATGATCGATTACTGTAATTTCAAATGACCCTATTAAAAAGACCAGCACAATCCGGAGGGGAATTCCCAAGCAATGTACTATGGACGGTGGCCTTTCTATTCTTCGTACCACTTCAAGCCGAGAGTTTGTGCGATGAAGCCAAGTTTATCCGCGGCCTCTTTGATCCTGATTATCCGGGCCGGGGGAAAGAAGAAAAGAAGTCAGAATTGACTACTTAACGTTTGAGTATGACGTACCTCTGTTCTGTGCTTTTACCGGCTCCGTGCCCAGCTTTCTTCTCGATTCGGATGAGAAGGGGATTCGGGTTTTTCGGTAGGGTGTACTGTAGTGCCGCTGCATGCTTAAACGAGTGAAGAGGTACAACACGGTCATCATCTAAATGCATAATATCAGTACAATTGGTATTAAAATCACGATAAATTGCACGTACGATCAGCTGTTAATAGGATCGTCGGAGGTAAGGTTGTATTCTTTGGAACGTTGTGCAGCGGCGAGTAAGGATAGATGAAATCGAAGTCGTGGGGATCGTCAGGATTACCATAGTCGGAGGTCCAAGCTCGGCCAATTGTGAACTTGTTGAACTGCACAGAAATTGATCTTGTTAGCCTAGGATGAGGGTAATGACTAGACATAAGGCTTGCCTTCAGCATGTCCAACACCCCTACTTCTGCTACAGCGGCGCCGAATGTCCCTTCCGCCGCTATGTTCACACAGGCGGCGACCAGCAAACCTAGTCTACGTCAGGTACTTACACGTGATAAATGAAAGAACCGAAGCGCACCGCCATTGGAACCTCCATTGATGGAGATTTTATCTGGAGCGGCGATTTGGGTGTTCTTCAGGTATTGACTAACAGAAGCACAGTTAAACTTAGAACTCAATCAAGAATGACGCACGCACGTTGCGGATATGAAGTCGTTGAAAACGTTCATCTAAAGACTTGGTAAAATGTTAAGTTCTTTGACATGCAGGCCGTTTCATACCTTGCGCTCTTTAGTTCCCGCTAGATGCCATTCTTCCCCAAATTCGCCTCCTCCTCGGATATTAGGCACGGCCAGAACGGCATGGAAGCGCTGCAAGAACGTCAAGAAAACGACGCTGAAGAAGGGGTTGATAGAGATCGTAAAGCCTCCGTAGCCTGCGGGCCTTTGTGAAGGCACCCTGTTACAGAACAGCGATATGGAAGCTTACCATATTGAATGGCTGGGGCAGTGCCATCTTTCGGCGTTGATTTATGCCTTACAATGAACATCGGAATTCGTGTTCCATCTGTGCTGTTATACCACACTTGTTCGGCGGAGAAATCATCAGGATTTAGGCCCTCAAGTTTCGTGGTCCTGTAAACACTCCAACGGACCTCCTCTTTCGGCTCTTTGAAGTCGTAGCGAGCGAGCGTGCACGGAGTAGTGAAGCCACTAAGAGTAGCGAAGAACCAGCTTTGGTCTCGTCGTGATGATATTTCGATCTTTCCAACGAAGTCCGCCGCAAGTCGCTTCAGCCGCTTGCCGCTTAGATCGTGGAGGTATAGCTCGTCCTTAACCTACGGTGTATGACATACACTCATGTAAACTAGCTGACGTGAACCGAGATTAATATTGGGCTCACATTCCGCTTGTAGACCAAAACAAAGGCGTCTTCGTTCACTAGATTGGCGCTTTCAAGCTTGGCCTCCTTGTCCTCGGGAACGAGTTCGTTGCGAGTAAGGTTCGCGTCGGATATGTCAATCGTAATGACCTTGTACCTTGGAGCGTCTTTGTTGCTCATAAAGTAGAACTTCGAGTCATCATTACCAATTCTACGAAGAGGGAAAATGAGATTTGTGCGTGACACATGTAGAAAATGACACTGACACATTGTATGAGGCGTCAAACTCATCGATCACTTTGGTCCATTTCATGTTCTGACCGATCTCATTTTTCGTCAGGTCGGTTATCCAAAGGAGATGTTTCTGATGGCATTTTGTCAGCTCAACACTTCTCGCAAACGATTTAGACCGACCCTTGACGTATCCTTCGAGATATACACGGCGAGATACTTTCCGTCGAGAGTGACCTGCGGCCCCCACATCCAGTGAGGATGCTCCGCATCTTTCAGGACGAGGATATCCTCGGCTATCAATCTTGGTTAACGAATGAATCTACACGAGGTTAATATGCTTAAAATGTTCACATTGTGCGGTACCAACACTGTGGTACATGAGCATAGCATTTTCATCTTTGTCTGTCTCTGTTCCAGCTTTGTCTTCTCCCGCCTCTCCATGAGACGAACGCGCAGGCATGCGCTGGTCAAAGGCAGAATTCGGGCTTCATTTCCTTAAGCAGACAGCAAATTAGCATACCTGATAAAAGAAGCCCTTGGAGTCTTTTGTCCATACAATGGACGAGAACTTGACAAAGCGAAGCTCGTCAGAGAAACGACCCGGGTCTGAGGAAAGTTCCCGCTGCGTCTTGTCCACGAAAGGCGCGGTTGTACGCCGGATGTATATCGTGCAGAAATCACTTCCCTACCGAGAGCCGCTGTAAAACCGTGCGTCCGTAAAAGTGACGGATAATATAAAACACACCGACAGAGAAATCCCGTAGGCGAAATATTGACCACACTCGGAGAATGCCGTCGTGGCCAATGCCCCAGTACCATCATCCGTAATTAAGTTTTGCTATACTTCATGTGAGCATGAAATAATTATGCAGTTGCCAAGGATAAGACTTACGTCAAAGTAAATATCTGCCCCTTGTTCGGGGCCTGATTGGCTGGATACCAGTGGGAGAGTGGCGTCCTTGGATCGATAATAGACTTAATCACAGATGTAGCAGAATAGCAATACAAGCATATTTTTGCACATGAGCATATGGTTGAGTCGATGAGAAGTAAGAGCCTAAAGGAGCGGTACGGACCGAATTGAGCTTGCAGGCCGCTATTGTATGACCAGTACCAGTGACCGTCTTTCTTGAGGACTGGTCGTGAGAACTGCGAAAGCCAGGGTGAGGTTATAGAGAAAAAAATCCCCCGGTCAGACATGATCATGAAGAAGATGTGGCTAGAGGCACCGCAACAAACCTTCTCATAGTCAAAGTTCTCCCGCAGCTGATGTTCTAGGTCGTTGCGGTGAGGATTCTGGTCCAGAAACTTCCGAGTAAATTCTGCCTGGGCTGTGGTCCAGGCATCCGTCTCTGCACCATGTTTTTCCAGCCAGTTGTAAGGGTCCGTGACCTTCACTTCACCGTGTTTCTCGCTTTTATAAATCTGGGGTAAGAGGGTTCGGGTTATTGTTCATTTAAAAGAAAGTATAAAAGCAAGCTTCACGTCGACATGGTCTGAACGACGCGTATGAGGGTACTCTTGGGGATCCCACAGTGTCTTGTAGGAATTCATGCTGGCACTGCAGGGTTTCAGGAGGAGGGTTGAGTAAGGCCGGGAAGAAGAGAGACGCGAAAAGAGAAACGCGCGTAGGAGCATAAATAGGAGTCAGGACTGCGTGCTTACTCCGATGTGATGAATGCGAGATATGTAAGAAAGACGCGCGATCGAGTCGAGAACGTCTAAATCCTGTACGTGTATGAGGGCGCGAATCACCCGCATTAGCACGACTGTAGCACAGTCGACCGAGACCGCCGTCTATTCGGTCAAGGTTTTACCCCCGACAATGGACTTGCAATGTGTGGAATAATGGACGCCTCAGCTGATTTCAGTGCCTAATTGCTTATTCTGGCAGAAAGTACTCGAGGACAAGCCCTGTATGATTTATCCGTAACTTCTATCTGATTTGGAGGGAGAGGAGCACACGACATGATGTATTATTACATTATAGACCAGAACAGGTGTCCAGACGACTCACTAAAGGACGACATACCAGGAAATGAAGGTCCTGTTTCAGTCATTGATTTCGGCCAATATTCAGTTCCGGAACAACAATGAATTGGATGCGGAATAGCACGGTAGACGGCAAGACAGGCCGCCCCACGCGGGAAAGCCGGGGACGACGAAAAGATAATTATGAGGCATATCCGGATCGGGCGTCTAATTACCATGATCACATGAGAATCAGAAGCACGTGATGTACTCAAAATCTCTGCTGATTGACGCTGTGTGCGGTTCCTCGGCTCGGTCTCGAGCTGACAGGAATGTCAGAGGCACAGTTCAAACCTGCGCCTAGTTTCTTCCCGACTGCGGCTATTGTGTGTATTACCATCCAGGGAATCTTATTTATCTTTCTGAACATTTTGTAGGATCATGCGGTAGCAGGAATAGGAGCGGGGACCGCAGCTGTCCTCTGCATGCATCCGCTCGATCTACTGAAAGTCAAATTCCAAACATCTACGTCGAAACCGCAAGGCGGAATAGGGAAGGCGATATACATCTCTTTACGAGACATTTATGCTTCTGAGGGGATCCGTGGACTCTATAGAGGCGTCGGAGCAAACATTGCGGGAAATGCGAGCAGTTGGGGTCTCTATTTCTTATTGTGAGTCATATGAATCGAGAAATACTTACGACGTGCTGACATTCTACTTTAAGCTATAATATGCTAAAGAAACGGATGTCACCAACTGGTGACCCAAGCTATAAATTCTCCTCTGCAACTACTTTACTGTACGCTGCTGAAGCAAGTTCGCACTTCTTCTCACTGTCAGGAAGTATATTGCCTTACCCTACTTTAAAGGTGCTGTGACAGCAATAATGACGAATCCTATTTGGGTGGTCAAAGTTCGAATGTTTACTACTCGAATAGATAATCCTGTCGCATATCGAAGCCTATGGCGTAAGTAGTAAACTGATTGATGTCATAATTATCCCTGAACTCTATTTTCTAATTTTTTTCAGACGGGCTGTCATCTATATACCGGAACGAGGGTATTAAAGGTCTTTACAAGGGCACGAGCCTTGCCCTCGTCGGAGTTAGCAATGGGGCAATTCAGTTCATGGGATACGAGCAATTGAAATGGCTCTGCACTGAGCAAAAACGGCGGCGATACGCGACGGCAGAGAGGGAATGGACCCTGGAAGCAGAGAAACTGGTATAGTCCTGCCCAACCCGGCTTCCCAGTGACTTTACTGATTTATTGTCTTCTCGGCACACAGTCGAATACAACATACACCGTGATTTCCGGAGCATCGAAGCTCATGGCCTTAGCTGCAACATACCCTTACCAGGTCGTTCGTTCACGTATCCAAAACAACGCGACAACGCACTTGTACCCCAACATCCCTGCTTGTATAGCAAGAACTTGGCGGGAAGAACGCGTCACCGGCTTCTATAGGGGTCTCGGGACGAACCTTGTCCGTGTGCTGCCAGGGACTTGCGTGACTTTCGTCGTGTATGAAAATTTAGCATGGCTGCTAAAGTCTAGCGCAAGGAAAAGGGAGGATGCGAAGCTGCATTCATAGACGCGTCGGTAGTATTTCGTTTCTTTCGAAGTAACGATAGATTTTTTCCATCATTCGCATGTCATGTATTTCTATGCATCACGATTGACATACAATCCCAGTAACACCTTTTCTTCGGCAATCATACATCATTTTAATTGTAATAAAAATAGTGTAGACATTCCGAAGACAGAACTACCTTCGACGGACCAACCAGAACCTGGAAAAGGAATTTCATATTAGCAAGATGCTAAAACACTGCATAAAATAGAGGAAATGCAACAGGGTAGGTCAGAGTAACTATTGACGAAAGACTGGCATGGCGGGGAACGTCCACCCACATCCTTTGCAAACCTCTTCAAAACGAATCGGTTTGCTGAATATGAGAAAGACTGGAGATTTGAATCTCCCCCCACTTCGAATGATGTGTTGCAATCATTCCAAAGTATACATGATTAGAAAGATACTTACTTTGGCTAGTGTAGCGTGTAGTTGGATGTCAATGTGAAAGAAAAAAATAGAAATTGGTTCACGCTACGACGAATCAGTGGAATCCGAAGTTGGCATTACGTTCTCACGATCAGCACCTCCGAGAATGTACGAACCCAATTGTGCTGAACATCATAGTAACATAAAACGTTCACCTTGAGCAAGCCAAACAACGCAGGGGCTGGCTGCTTGGCTGGGTGAGTCCTGTAAGAATCATACTACTGAAATAAATTGATATTTCTTGTAGTGATATGCCGGACACATGCAATGCATTCGGACATCGACGACGAATGTCCTCCATAGACAACTATGGCACGCAAGTCCAGTAGCAGCTAACTTTGTGCAGTCAAACCTGCACAGAAACTTCTCGTGGTCTCGCATTATAGGAACTCAGGTCACGAAACGAAAGGTCTTATCTGCGGCGGATGCATTAATGTCAACGGCATTGAGAGGCACCTCGACGCCTCCCTCTTCCTTCCAAATTACTACCGCTGGTAAAGGCCAGGACGCTAATGAACATAAAGACGAACAAAATGGCACGTACACAGCAGCGCAATTGTCCCGAATTGCTGCTCAGTCTGTCCGTCTTGCATGCCATGGAGAAAGCTCGAAAGATGCATTCCTCATTGTCAAATCGCTTGAGGCGTCCATGAAGCATTACTCCAATCCATTGAACCACGGAAGACCTATGCCGCAGAGAGTGGCTATTGACTTTGGGATGGCGGTTTCTCCGCGGCTCGCAATGCACAGTTTGCTGCATGGTTTAGTGCGACGAGGTATGACGAAGAAAGCAGGGGACATCGCCTACCAGATTGCCGGGTTTAATCCTCGGATCCAGTTGCGAGATCGCACGTTGCACGTCATCACGTCTGCTCTCTGCCAGACGGATACACATGCATTGCAAGACGAAAATTTCCGTGCAAAGGCTCAACAAGAGAAAGCAGAATATGCGATTCCAGAGCAACCTCTAGTCGCGCATGCAAAAAGTGGAAAGAAGGTGCAACTCCCTTGTACACGCACGGCCTTACATTTATTTTTCGCGGCAAAGCAATATCGCAAAGAACGTGCAAGCCAGACCTTCCAGCAGCTTATCGACGCGTGCCTCCTGCAAGGTGAAATCCTTGTCGTGAGCTTTTTATTGGCGTTGTTAGCAAAGAAATTGGAAGCTTGGTTCGCTAGAAACAGCGCCCGGGCCGAAGCTGAAGCATCATCGTCGACATGTGGAGATACAGCGAATCCAATGTCTCCGGTGCTTCTCCCTAGTGAGGCATTGTTGTCCCAGACGATTGCGATAATCGATTCGGTTCTATACAACAAAACACCTCCTGACCCTCAGGCCATCCGGCCGTCCCATGAAGAGGCCGTGCAGACATTGGCTATCCTTGCGGGAATGCTCGATGATGGCGTGCTACCTCCCAGTAAGAGTTCTGCGATTATCACCGTTCTCGTTTCGTTCCCATTATCGGCTTCCACGGTGGTATGGATACTCCGTAAAGGCAAGAAGGAGAAATGGGAGCGAAGAGATGCATATGCATATTTCAATGAGGTGCTAGGTCATCTCGTGGCCAAGGTCATACATGAGGACTACGAGGTATCGAGCAACGGGAAGCATCTAGCTGATATCATGGCGTTCAATAGCTTATTACAATACGCCCTGCAGAGGAAGAAGTCTGTCGCACTTGCAGACCGGATACTGAAACGTATGGAACTGTTAGGTGGCAAGGTGGTCCCAGATATAACTACCTTTAATATTGTGTTAAGAGCAGGCACGCTCTTGAGACGACGCGACTTGAGCGAGGCAGTTCTGGAGATGCTACGCAACGACGCAGTAAACAAAGACAACGTCATCCAAATTACACCCCCCAAAACACACGGCCAGGAAACCCGAGGATTTTACTCAGCCTCTGTGACTCATGATCAGAGCATGGGTTCCCAGCTCCCCGAGAGGGGCCAAAGCCCAGTGGTTCCTAGGGTATCCAGAGAGAGTGATGCAGCGTTGACAGCTCAGTTTTACCAAGAATACATTGTCCCACAGCTGCCTTTGCGGTTTCAACATATTTTCAACGAGGATTTTGATGCTAGTCATCTCTCGTCCTCAGAGTGCGTTCACGTCGACAGGAATACTCTTGTGGCTTATATTAATTTCTTGACGGCTACTGATCGACCTGGATGGGCGGTCAACATACTGCGAGCTCTAATACCAGAACTCGTCCCTCTTGGATATCCACTCAGTAGTAAGGAGTTCCATAGCCTCGGTCACCAGAGGCTCCAATCACTTCGGAATGCCGCATTACTACGAGCTATCCACCTTGGACCACAGTTTTTCACTGCTATTTTGAACGCGCTTGTGAAAGACGGAAGGACTGGTCTTGCTCAACGCATCTGGCGGCTCGCGAAGGCTGCTGAGAGACGCAGCTGGGATCCGAAGTTCGAAACAGCGCCTTGGATCTTACCTTGTGCCGCATACACTGTGATGATGCAGTGTTATGCTGCGGAGGCCCGCTTGAGAAAGCATCGACGTCTCCCTCCTCCGCCTGGAGCTATTCGAAGGGCAAAACGCCTTCGGCAGTTGGTACGTGGGGAATACTCGCCAGCCACGCGGCATCTAGCTTCGAATTTGAGTGTCGACCCTTACAATACTTTCTACGATATGGGTATGCTCCTGCTACGCTCAATGCAAACCAGCGAGAGGTATTTCCGCGCTAAGGTCGGAAGTCGTCTTGAACAAGGCGGCACTGTCCTGGACCCGAAAACAATCGAGCTACCTGTTCCCGATGAAAGATTCTTCAATGCCACTCTCTACCTGTTCGGGCGCCTTGCGACATATGCTCCAAGGAAAAAGGAGGCGAGTCCGAAACATTGGAGACGCTTGTACCGTCGACAACTCCAGCTGTATATCGAAACGAGCCGTGTCGGATTTCCTCGGGATGATCGATTGATGACTATTCTAATTGCAATACGAGAAGCTGGCTTCGAGGTTCCGATTGCGTATAAACACATGCTTGTTGACATTCCCGCTCCTCTACCGTCCGTGGACGATTGTCAGGTTGAACAAGGTGCCTACGCAAGACGTTGGCGTATATTTGCTTCAACACCCTTTAGTCTGCCAACCTATAAAGGTCGTGGCCTCCCTATTTCAAAGAACTGGAAAAGAGGAAGGCATCGGGCTCCTTAACCGATTTATCACTGAATAGCATCTCTATAGCTAATTATTTACAATGTATATTAATGACATGCATCCGCTCCGCAATACATCACTTTTCGTCCGCAAGTTTCGATTTGTCTAAACGAAGATAGACGACGCCGATACTTTTGGTTAATGTCCTTTCTTGCCTTTCGAGAGCAACATCTTGTAAGACGTCCACAACTTTCTGCATCTTCTCTTGCATTGCTTGTACAGACGGTGTAGTCTGTTTTGCCTTTGGAGCAAACGCAATATCGACCAAGTTGTTGTTCTTAAGCTGTTCTCGTGCTGAAAAGCCGCAGGTTAGTATAAATAATCTTCTTCGTTTGGAAACGTGTCACAAAACCTTTCATTGTTTTATGTTGTAGATCCATATCCCCAACATTCCAAGTCATCTGAATCTCCTTCCTCTCCATCTTCAATGATTTTTGTTTCGCTTTCCTAGCTAACTTCTCTGCGTGTTCGACCTTCCTGTCGAAAATCTTTACAATGGGAGGATCCTCCGAGACGAGCTCGACAAAGTGAGTTCTGAGCTCTATGCTTTCGATAATGCTTTTTAATGGTTCGGGAGGACTGAGTTTGTTGTCGTTTGCTTCGTCGACGCGTTGGACGATTGGGTATTTGATCTGGTGGTTTCGAGGTTTTGCCTCGTATTTGAGGAGGGAGGGGGTTGAGGAGAAGGCTCGTCGGGATGTGTATGTTGACGTGGACGCGATAGGTGGTAATTTTAAGCTTGTGTATCTAGGTAACGCTTCGCAAATAAGTCGAGTACATCGCTGAGTGAACATGGTATGCTATCTGTATATTTTGTCGATAAATCTATGTCTAGTTCTGTCAGCAATGGGGAAATAGCTTACCTTTCCTCAGCAGACGAACAAACGGAAATGAATTGTGGAATTTTGACGCGCCTTGACAGGCGCAGATCAAACTGAAACTCGTGACGCAACGTTCAATTTGGTGCGGTGAGCTTTTTGGCATTGACCACCACATACAAAAATAAGGTTTCTCTCTTTTTAACAGCAGTAAGAATACACAACCTCCAATGAGCTGGAACAGACATGGTGGTGGTGGACGGAGGAGGAACAACAGAGGTGAGAATCTAAGATAGACTAAGTCTTGAAGAACCTTGGCATGAACTTGTTTTCATCTCTGGCGTGACGTGCTTTAGATGAATACGATGACCGCCTGGGACGTGAGGTGTATGAAACACCTGAGCAGCATCTGAGGACTACGATCATTCATTATGGCAATGTGGTGAGTTTCACGGCTGAGAGGTGTAACATTTTTTTCTGAGTCTGAGTACGCGACGCCTTGCTGTGGACAGGATGCCGACCAGGAGCTTGCAAGGGTGGCAAAGGAAATTCGTGAAGAGAATGCTAGGTCTTCCAACGTCCCTGCTATAGCAGAAGGTTTTCGAATAGGGTATGTGTATCCGTTATTTTCATAAGTTGTCCGCACTCATGAAAATAAATAACGCCAGAGTGACAGAAGAACCGTACAAAATTCCTCACTATGCAGCCCTCCTGCGCGCTTTAGATGAAGGCGCAGAAGGTACAACCGATACTATGCTGGGAAAACAGGTTCTGGATGATTTCTGGAAGGGATTCCAAGGATTCTTGGATAAATTGGCGTGGAGGCAAATCAGGCTTTGTGTGAGTGTAGTTCAACCATAAATAATTTCATGAAATTAATTCAATGTTTCTATCAGGTCCACTTCTTCGCGCATTTGACGAGTGCACAAGTCATTTCTGTATCTTCCTTGCTTTCATTGTTGCAATCGTTTACGGCTGCCTTGGAGGAGTTTGGTGTTTCTCATAGCCGAGCTAAGAATGCCGCTCTTTGTGCGGCGGAGGGCCTTATGAGGGTGAATATTCCAATACTTGATGTACCATATATAGTACTGATACATTTTTTAACAGGCAGGACCGGAGTTGAAAAGCCAATCTCCTTCAGAAGTCACAGAGATCATTTCTGCCATTCAGACGTACGCCGAGACGTCTTCTGGAAGTAAACTTCTGGCCAGTCCGTTAGTAAAGCTACACACCGAGTCCGATGCATTCGAAGGAACATCAGAGGTATGTATCGCGGCACTCCTAGAGAGTCACTAACAAACCCTATCCCAGCTTCTGGATAATGCAATCGCCGTGCTCAAGTCACTTGATGAGAACGACTTTTCCGACTGCGATTCGAGCTTTTTGAAACCGTATTCAGTCAAGTCAGATGATCCTGCTCCGTACTTTGACCTGCCTTCAGTGCTTGTGCCTCCCGAAGCCATTGAGCTTGAAAGTCTCACCGGTGTTGCAGAAGATAGTGCAGCTGTGGTTAAAAATGAGGAATGGCCCGAATACCGTATACGCACTTTTGCCAACGATGTATGTTTATTTAGACTTGTATTATCTTATCACTGACTTTTTTCTTCTTTTATAGATGACTGCTGATCCCACGACGGTGCTCGGCTATGCCGTCAATGTCCTCATCTCCGATGTTATTGACATCTTCGAAGTAAATAGGAAGGAATGTGCTAGGTTCCTCTTTGAGCTTCCTAAATGGTTGCCGTCCGGTACTTTCAAGCCAAGGCCAGGCGTGCCAAGTGAGAACGGTGCTGCAAGTGGACCATTATGGCAGCTTGAAAGCTGTATCATGGAAGTATGTTTTAGAATTGCGTCTCTTCGGTATCAAACTCTGATTAAACTCCATCATTAGAGTATCCTCGCAAAGATGCTTGTCCTCCCAAGACCGTTACACAGGCCGATGTACTACATAGCATTGATTACTGAGCTCTGCAAGCTGCAGCCATCGACAACCGGGCCCGCGGTGGGCAAGTCAATACGAAAGCTCTATGGTTATCTCGTCGATGGTCTGGACGTAGCAGCTGCTCATAGGTTCACAGAATGGTTTGCGACACACATGAGTAATTTCGGTTTCCAATGGGTATGGAAAGAATGGTATGTTTGGCGTTGATGATCTATGTGTCACATTTACTTATTGCCATTTGTAGGGTTCCGGATCTGTCATTGCCAAGCCACCATCCAAAACGCAACTTCATCCGCCGAGCGATCGAAATCGAGATACGACTTGCATATTTTGATCGGATACAGAAGACGCTTCCGGAGGCTTATCAAGCTCCAGGAACTGATGCTCTGCCTGATGAAGCCCCAGGACCTGAGTTTACATATGATGATCCTCGTAAGTGGATCTGCAGATCACTTTTAATTCCACCTGTTCCTAAACTGTTTTTAGGAAACCCATACCATGAACCTGCTGAGCAGCTGCTTAACCTCTTACGTGGTCGTGCAAAGGCCGAGGACGTTAATACGCACCTCGATACGCTGAAAAGCACCGTTGCGGATTTGTCCGAAGGTGACGTCCGTGTTGACGCTGTTGTGCGCTCGATCACAGTCCAAGCTTTGTTACACATCGGGTCTCGTTCGTTCTCCCACTTCCTTAACGCCATTGAGCGCTACCTGCTCCTTTTACGTACACTTTCGAGTGGAGCGGAGGCGAAGCAAGACATCCTCAATGCCGTGGCACAGTTTTGGCAACGTAACCGCCAAATGGTACGCATTGTCTTTGACAAGCTCATGCAGTATCAAATTGTCGATCCGTCGGATGTCATTGCTTGGGCTTTCTCGCCGCATCCTCAGGACGAGGACACGAATGTAGAGCGAATTGATACGTTCCGATGGGAGATTATTGAGAATGCGTTGGATAAAGCGAATGGACGTGTGATGATTGCTAGAAAGAAGGTAACTACGTTAAGGAAAGAGGAGGATGATAGTCGGGCGCGTGAAAAGGCGGAGGGGAACATGGAAGTGGATGCTGAAGGCAAGTAGCTCAATTCATCCTTATGAAAATTATGCTTAGGTTCGACATACACAGCTTTGGAAGAGAAACCTGCGGAGGACTCACCAGCGCTTAGAACTGCGCTCAAAGCGTATTCAACCTTATCGAGCGAGCAGCGTGCAGTACTGTCAAAAACACTTAACGAATTCGTTAACGCTTTGTCGGATACAAGTGCCGTCCTCACCGAGTCCTCCTGGGACAATCGATCGAATTGGACGAACACGGAGTGGAATATTTGGGAAACGTGGGGATGGTACCGCAACTTCTGTCGACTGGTGAGTCTTCATGATTCATTGTTCCACTGGCAAATATCGGATTGACACGTTATCCGAATGTAGTTTGCCCCGTATCTTCGTGCTTATTCGACTGCGCTGGGGACGGTCGCGTTCGCCAAGGTGGAAAGCTCAGAAGACGATGCAGCTAAGCTCCTCAAGCGTGTATGGAATGTTTCTACAGGCCAGGAGGCCTAAACTAGCGTATTTCATTTTGTGCCTGTTTTTATTCTTCATCATGTCCTATCAAGCTAATGCAATGTCGGTTTGGGAAACTTCAACTCTACCAGGACTCGAATTGAATATAAAAAGGCAAAATATTTCCGCTAAATCTGGCAAGTAGCTCGAGGGCCGGTCAGAACGCGACGGGCTTCTTGTCCCGAAGTCTATTTGTTTTTATTTGTCTATCCTCATGCCTCGTTTTTCTTGAATCTTTGATCGATGGCTGAATCAATCACCTGGCGCTCCACGAAACCTGCACTAGTGCTGTGACCTTATGATGGAAATTTTAACATAGCTCAGGACTTCCCCACTCGGATTATTCTCTCCAAGTTGGACTCTGAACACTGGAAGTAAAATGGCAAACTGCAGGCTCATTTTCGAGAACAATAGAGACGGACTTTAATTTTAGCCTCGGACCAAAGTATTCGACCACTTTCTCGGAAACCATTGCTAACGCGCTCGGGGCCGGAGCTGCAGGATGCTTTGCTATTGTGTCTCGTGGTTTGAGATATCGATCTGGCAAATGAGGCATAACGGCCACTATCCCTGCGAGGGAATAAAAAGGGATCTGATGAAAAGGAGTAGGTAGCCTTTCCGTTCCCTGCTCCACCTCAGTCTTTCTTCCGCTCATTCTACTTGACTTACGGCTCCTAAGCTCTTGACGAGCAAGCCTCTTTCACTCTCATTGTCTTATTGACTTTTATAAGATTCTAACAACACTCGCTTAACATTCGACACTCATTACGATGCGTGCTACGAGTCTTTTTGGTTTTACGCTTCTCTATGTGCTACCGTTCGCTGCTGCGCATGGATATGTTCGGTCACTCACTATTGATGGCAAGAAGTTCAAGGGTAACGTCCCGAATGGCGCGACGAATCCTAGTGTGATCCGACAGGTTAATAGCGTCGAGCCGGTGAAGGGCGCGACAAACAAGGCACTTAATTGTGGTCCAAGCGCGAAGAAGGCTTCGTTACTCGCGGATGCCAATCCTGGAAGCACACTTGAGTTTGACTGGGCCGGCGGTGACGGTAGCAACGTACGTTATTTTCTTATTCATTTTGGTGATATAGTCGTGATTTGTGCTAAATTTTCCGCTCTTTGTTGTGCAGTGGCCACATAACATTGGGCCTATGATGACTTACCTTGCCTCGTGCGGTGATACGACATGTGACAAGTTCGATGGTAGTGATGCGAAGTGGTTCAAGATCGATGAGGTTGGATTGAAGGGAGATAGTGGTAGTACTTGGTTCCAGCAAGACCTCAGTAAGCTTTCACGTTCATTCCCTTAGTATTTATTCACTGATAGTTAATTCTGTTTTCTTCCAGTGAATGGCAAGACAGCCAAGGTTAAGCTCCCCAACAACCTTGCTTCCGGCCAGTACCTCGTCCGGCATGAGATCATCGGATTACACATCGCCGAAAAGGAAGGAGGCGCTGAGTTCTATCCCTCTTGTGCACAGCTCAACGTCGGCGGGAACGGTTCGGGTAAACCAAGCTCGAGCGAACTCGTCTCCCTGCCTGGTGCATATAAGGATACTGACCCGGGTATTTTGTTCAATGCTTTCGACGGGAATAAGAAGTATACTTTCCCTGTACCGAAGGTTGCGGCTCTCGTTGGCGGTGATAGCAATACTGATTCCGGGTCTGGGTCGGACAATTCAGATGACAACTCGACTCGAGCAAATAACGTGGCTACGAACACTGCTAGCGGTGACGACGGCGCCTTGCCTACTGCTTCCACCGAGGACAGCTCTCCATCCTCCTCCAGCTCGGGGAAGAACGGCGGCGGCAGTGGTAAGGGCAATGGTAAAGGATGCGGAGACGACTCCGACGATTCTGGCTATGGCTCTGAACCTAAGTCCAAGTCTTCTACTGAATCGCAGACCGTCTCCGCATCTGTCACTGCAACGCCCGCTCCGACTCCAACTTTGTCATCCAACGTAGACGGACAGAGCGGACAAAACGGATCCGTCCTCACGTCGTTCGCTACCACCTCAACCATCGTCCTCGACTCCATCCCCACCGACGCTGTTTCCGAGTCTCCGAAGCTCCGCCCTCGCCGCGTTAGCCGCGTGATGCGACATCTCCTCGCTCGATCTTACCACTAAGCTTCTGACGCACAAGGCGCAAATCGATACGAAATGACAGTCTAATCGCATTTTACACGTCCGGACGTGCTTTTCTTTGCTTTACTCTATCTTATCTTACCTTACTTTCCACTTTATTTCACCACATGGTGATTCAGTGAAACACCCAGGCTTATACGAGTCCATCCCGAGATCTGGTTATCCTCACCTATTTTTCAGTCTAAGGCATAGATATGCCTTTGTTGTATTGATACTTGATGTGTCACTGTTCTACTTATGTATCAATAGGTATAAAATTGAATGGAATGTGTTTTCTACTCTACATGACCAAGAGGAAAAAGTTGCCACCGGAGAACCCGAACGAATTCGCATCTAAATCTCTTACGATAGTGCAATACAGTGGGGATAAAATAAAACGACAGAAAGTCTGTGGCTTCGTGAATCGTGAATAAGCTCAACCTGCTATAGTCACCTCGAAACAATCGGCGTTCAATAACCAGACATCCGAGAACATAAAGTTCCACAGAACGCTAGAATCCGCAGAACTCCAAGTCAAAAGAAGTTACTCCCTCTTCTTCTTCGGCGCAGATTGACTCGCCAACGTATACCCAATCGTCCCGACAAGGACAGCAGCCGCTCCAGACCAAAGGTACACATTCCCGCGAGAGCCACCGAGGAGCAGCACGCTAACCGCAAGTGAAGTAGCCTTTCGCACGACGAGTACGAGAGATACTGTTAAGCTGTTCATGTGAGAGGTGAGCCGATTTACGCCGGCGACGCAGAAGAGCTGCGTGAGGACGTTTAGGAAAAGCGGCACGTAGAATGCCGGTATGCGTAGCGACGGAGGACGGATCGGGAGGTAAGGAAGGGGTGATAGGTGGTGAGCATCTGAGTCACTTGCAGAAGAGAATGGGAGTGCAAGTTGCCGCCCGGCATTGGCTGTGCGGACCTGTGAGACGAGATCGCGCCATGTGAAGCCGAAGAGGGGCAAGGCGAGGGCGTGAAGGTAGAACATTGCCTCTTCCCAGTGACCGCGGCCGTACCGCTCAAATGTACGGTCTTGTGAAAGCCCAAGCGCGCCTGATAATACGAGCGCTAAAGTAAGAATAGCGATCCCAATTGCATACTGCCTATACGAGGTTGATTCTATTTCTAGATTGGAATAAGCATGAGCAGAGACTTCTGCCTTCGGCGATGCATGGGACTTGGATTGGGTTGCGGATAGAGTTGTGAGAGCTACTCCGAAGGTTACAAGAAAGACCGAGGCAACCTGGACCCTTGAGTACCTAAGGACCGATCAGCGGGATTTCTGAGTATGTGACAGGGGCACTACCGTCGCTTCTCGAAGGCCCATCCCATGAGCATGTTCACCACGAGGCCGCCACTTCGGAAGATGATGTGTACTGCCATCGGGACGCGATATGCGAATGCAGCATTGTTAAGAAGGCTGATCAAAAGAAAAAGCAACACTTGGACAGCATATCGTGAAAGAGGGATGTGTCTATGCTTCAAGCGATATTGAAATGGATTGAGTGAAATTCTAGCCGCACGAGGATACAGCAAGGAGGGTTGATCGGGAACGGAGACGTCTAGCACTGTGTCCATTTTATTCGAGACGACAGGGTCCATTTGCAAGAGAACCTTGAAGGAGTTAGACGGATTGCTCTGTTCGGTAGGGTCACAAATAATTTGTAAAGGCTCCTTTTTCATTCGAACGAATGGATCTCCGTTGCCATTTCCCGGCTGGACTTCATGTCCGAAGTGAGCAAGTGTGCCTTCTACCAAGGGGGCGAGATCCTGTGCAAATGCTCGCGAGAGGCGATCATCTGGACAATATATGGAGATCGCTTTGGCTTGCGCGTCAAAAGACATATTAGCAACGCGTCGAAGAGCATCTTGCCGAGCGACGCGCATCGGAAGAAGAATAAGTTGCTTCCGCAATCCGACCAGCGCCACAAACAGAAATTGGGCGAACGTAATGAGCGTCCCTGCTGGCGGATACTGGGAGGTGATGACTTCTAGAGTCAGGGCATTGCTGCACGAGAATTTCCGGTTCAGATGACTTGTTCCATTCCAAGGGAAGTGAATGAGGCGCGCACCTGCAGCAACCCCCGAATATGAAGGAAAACGTGGTCAGGAGCTCCGCCACTGTTGCCCAGGAGCAGAACCGGAGAAGAGCGATGGTACCCATAGCCGTTCAGCAGCTGTCATATCGCAGGCTGTCTATATGTGTCTATAAGCATTAAGCTGTGCTGCAAAGTGTACGTGTAATGCAATGTTGCAAGCTGCGTATATCCGCGCACGTGCCCTCTTGATCTCACGTGCCGCGCAGCTGGACCAGATAGGATACGGCTCGGCTACTGAGTACGTACAAAGGATTCTACCAGTCTGCCGCCCGCATTTCTCCTCCCGCCTTAGTCCCTGTCGCCGTCGTGCACAGCGAGCCCGGTCGCCTGCTGGTTGCGCGGCGACGTCGGTAAATGCCCCCTCGACTCATCTGACTCATTTTCCTTTACGCTCTCCCTCGCTCTTCCCCGTTGGCTCTCCGACCGACGGGTGTCTCGCGCTATGGAGAACAAGGTCTTGCCTGCCGTTCGCGTCCCGACTGTCTCAGCTAGCGACGGAGGCGATGGAGGTGGCGTGACAGAGACGCCCATTGTCGACCTGCCGCCCTCTGAAAAATTCGGCTTTGCGTATCCTGACCAGCCGATGATCGCGCCTATCTTGTCCGCCAGCGCTCCTGACCCGGAGTCATCTGAGCCTGAGACGTCTGAGGCAGAGTCGCAAGGGTCAAGTAACACGCCGCCAATGGCTGGAATGAGGGATCCAGCTGACCATACGCCGGCAAACGAGACGCCAGACTCCAATCCGACTCCTGTGCCTTCGCCTTCTCCACCACGGCTTTCGCGTGCATTCTCGATGCCTTTGCCTTCACAACTTGGCCATCTCAAGAACCCGCATCGAACCCCTCCACAGGAGCAATATCTCGTGCCACCTTCTCCCCTCGTTCTGGCTCAATCACCGAACTCTCATTTACAAGAATTATCTGTCGAGCTTGCCGACTCGGTGCAGATGGTTATTCAGACTCTCCTGCAGATATCGCCACCACATCTCCTTGATCCTGCGAAGGAACAATTTGCCGCCTGTTCCCTTTCTGTGCCAAGCCCTTCTATTTCCGCCATGCTCACCGCCATGAAAAGTCTCAATTACATATCGGCAAATATGTCAACACTTGCTGATGATCTCAAAATGCAGCCGGAACTCTCGTCTCATGGGCGGGAATCCCCGCCTTTGCTTTCCCCTGCTCAAGATGACTTCGACACAGGTGAAATGCTACAGAGTGTGGGAGATGCCTTGAGTGGCATTGCAGCAGAGGCCGGTGTTGAGCTCGTTTTGTTTCATGCAGACGTGGGTATGAAGCATGTGAGCGTACGAGGCGACGAGTGTGGGATTTCCTATGTGTTAGCACATGTACGTCCTGCCGATTTTTTCTTGTCACTTTCTTATTCTGCTCTAGATGGTCCGGCAAATTTTAGATGCATCAAAGCCGGGGGACACGATTGAAGTCGGCTTACAAGTAAAGCCAGAAGTTGGGGATTCTAGAGAAGGAAGCCAAGGACCGTCGGGTTCCGAGGGCGGGAGTCGATCTTCATCTCGGGCTTCATCCCTACCTGGATATGACGGGCCTCTGCGGTGTACTTTCGAAGTGGGACACAAGTTTGGCTTATCGGATGCAATCCATGCTATGGAAAATAATCCCCAGATTACGGCAGGCACCTCACTCTTTCGAGCCAGACCCCGCCTGGACACGCTTCTGTTTCGACGAGTCCTCCATCGAGTGGGAGGGACCGTTAAGGAGGATTTGCAACCGAGACTGTTTTCTCCGGGACGTTCATGCGAGCTTTCTATCGTGCTTGAGCCAGGTTCGGAAGATATCCTGTCTCAATCGCCGAAATTAAGCGCTGAGGAGCTGTCCATGCGACAGCCGTACGCTAGCATGAATATTCAACTTGCTTCCGAACCGACTTTAGAAGAGCTAAACCAATTCGTGGAGCAGTTGAAAGGGAAGAAAGTTGCTCTGCACGCGAGTGCGAGGGGCTCTTTCGCGCATCATTTGACAAGTTATTTAACTGCTTGGGGTCTTGACGTGAGCCATATGACAATGACAGCCTCGGAGGATGATTTGTCGGATATTGTCTCTGCGGGCACAGCAGTGAGCTCCGACGATGGGCGCCATCGGATATCGCCAACAGTCAAGATGACCGACTCACCGGTTCCAATCGAGGTCAATCCCGTAGAGGAGCAATTACGTGAGAAGTCAACGAATGAAAGCGCTGCATTCGTTATTATTGACGACGACGTGGGTGCTCTGCGAAATCGCTTGGTGCAAATGCGCTCGGAGGCTCCCTTCAACCTAAGTCTGACGCAGCGTCCCAAACTGTCTGCTCACCACAGGCCAAAATCTTCTCCACAGATATTCCGTACAAAAGTTGTTAAGCCAACATTTAGCCCACAACAGTCCGCATTCCACCCTGTGATCATTCATTTTACCAGCCTACAGAATTATCGGCTAGTAAAGGACGTGATACACACCATTCTCTCAACGCCAAACCCGTCTAACTTTATTCCCGAAATTATCGTACTACCTAAACCAGCCGGTCCACGCCGGGTTCTTACTGCATTACGGACGGCTGTAGTCAAGCCAATTGTCGATCCTTTCTTTTCACCGATAGCAACGTCACCGATGAGTCCCACTGGCCAAGGAATCAATCCATTCTCCCCGTTTGGACCCGGTTCAAGTCCGTCACAGAAATCCAGTCGCCCACCCATCAGTCCAAGGACTGCATCGGATCGCTCATCTCGATCATCAAAAGACCTGGTTGAGCACGTTCCTCGTTTACCTCCCTCGCCTCTTCGCGAGTCGGACAGCTTGGAGTATTTCTCGGAAGCAGCAGAGAAATTAGGCACCTCTCCAAGCTCGGGCCTTGTAATTCAAAGTCCCGACGGGCAGCCCGCTGGAATTTTCTTTCACCCACGAGGTGCTGGATCACGCTTTCAACGGACGGACACTGGTGCGACTCTCGTGAATCCACCTAATTTGGTGCGGGATAGTGGAAATTTAAGGCCTCCGGGTGAAGTTCGACGGTCTATTTTGCAGCGGCGCGGCACTTCACAGGTACACGAGGGTGATATGTCTCCAGGCGAACGTCCTAAGCCGTTCAGTCGGCCGAAAGCTCCTGCGCGTAACCGGAGCGGTCTAGCATACTTTGGTGACATTGGCGGCACAACTCCTTCCGAGGTGAATATGCCAGACTCACCTGGGCAGCACTGGGTTCGGACACTCGACGAATTAGCGCCGCCTCCCGAGATTACAAGTACGGCCCCAACGCCGCCTGTCGGCACTTCTCTTGGCGATGACAGACCTTCAACCCAACCAAGCCCTAGTATCGCTTCCGATAGGAAATCCATGAGTCTGCCCACCTCGCCTGCTTCAAATAGGACTGTCTCCCCACCATCAGCGGGCACGAAGCGCAGCTATAGTCGAAGAGGGCCAGCAGATTCTCCTGGCACTTCAGGCACTCCGGTCCCTAGGAAAGGAAAAACAAGCGATGGCAATATCGTACCTCCTGTAAATGTGCTCATAGTAGAAGGTAAGCATTATTGGTGCACAGCTCGTTATTGTAGCTCAGTTTCTTGGTAGATAACCCAATCAACCAGACGATTCTTTCCACGTTCATGAGAAAGAAGAAAATCAAGTACGATGTGGCAAAGAACGGAGCGGAGGCTGTTGCAAAATGGAAGACGGGAGGTTTCCACCTGATATTGGTATGAGTATCTCCTTTGCCGTGGATAACATTCTTGACAATATATTCGTAGATGGATATCCAAATGCCTGTCATGGACGGAATAGAGGCTACGAAGGAAATTCGTCGATTAGAACGACAGGTACTCGGGAACACTTTTGCTTCAACTCCGCCTCTGGACGGCGAGCAGACACCCTCGGATGCAGCTTCGACGGATTCAAAGCTGAGCATGCATACACCGTTCAGGTCATCTGTCATCATAGTCGCCTTAACTGCGTCGTCGTTGCAAACGGACCGTGTAGCTGCCCTAGCAGCAGGTTGTAATGACTTTTTAACGAAGCCCGTGTCTCTGCTCTGGCTCAACAACAAGATCATCGAGTGGGGTTCGATTAAGGCCCTGCAGATGTGGGCAGACCTGAGACCTGAAGTTATGAAGAATATCTCTTCGGGGCAGGTCAACCAAGCGAAAAATGTTGCCAGTAAACTGCACGTTCCGGAACACCGTAGGACCCACTCCCCACCATTGGTGAAGCAAACTCCGAAGGGTACTAAGATACGCGTCTGATAAACTCGACAAGCTGTGTGACTCACGTGATGTAACCTTACCTTCCTAATGCAGCCTCCACAATGAGCACGAAACTCGTCCATCCAGAGACCCAAAACTCAAAAAGTAGCACCATTGATTTGTTGTATTAAGCCTTCTCTACAAGATGATGGAACAGAATTTTTTAAAAGTGAATATTGGCTGAGTTATTTTGCAAACTATGTTTTTTGCTCTAAATGCTGTAATTATACTTTTCCAGCAGTCTGGTAAATTTTTTAATTTTTTTCCTTCAGATTTCGCCACCATTAGATAAGGCTATATGACAAATAATTGCTATATATGTATATTACATAATAACATTTATAATATATAGTATTTGTCATAATGATCGGATGGTGTAATCATCTTGATAAAGCTACAAAATTATAGATACAGACTGTAATGGTCAAATATTTTATTGTTGTAATATTTAATTCTATCTGAAAATAGGCAAGATTCTCTTCTCTGTATTATATAGAATCATCTTTGGCTGAGGCAAAACTTCAAGTTGAAGTTACACTCTGAAATTTCGCCGTAAGGGTCCTTCCTAATTTGGTAAGCGTGGGTTGTGACCGTGACGTGACTAGCTTGTCGAGTTTATCAGACGCGTATCTTACCTCAGCACAGATCGACGCTATGCGAGCGCTCAGCTCTTCGGGAAGAGTCCCTCTCGCGCGAGTATTTGATGCTATTGAATGTAAGAGTGAATGTTATTTTTCTACACGCTATTGTGTCTTAAATCGGTTTGGCAGCGGATAACTCGGATACCGAGAATCGGACGGCCATGATGGGTTCTGTAGGTACCGAGGCAATCAATACGCCTGTTGTTGGAACGGAAAGCAGCGACTCTTCTGGTTCTTCCGGTAAGCAGGATCGCCATTTAGTTAGCATATGACGCTCATGTCGATGTTTCTTTAGTTCCTGCGGATACTCCTCCGGATGAAAAGCCGAAGTCATCGCCTTCTGCTTCACTGAGAGAAATTACTGGTCAGGAAGCTCTCCGAGCACACATCGAAGATTCGACGACCGAGGCTTACTCGACTGCGGAACGATATGCGTTAGGTCGACCTGTAATTCTTGGCGAAAGGACAATGAGTAGCGGTCAGGCGTCCATCGCAGCACTTATGCACGACGGCAATGATTCCCCTCAAGAGGAACATGTGACTGGTGATTCCTCTGCATCTGCACCTATCATTGACAACAAAGAAGGTCCGCATTTGGATCAAGAGCAACCAGATGACCCATGACGGTTTTGGGCGACCCTCGGACTCGTCCTACTGGTGCTGATCTATTTGGTCCAGATGCTCATTCTGAAGGTCGCCGGGAGAATACGTGGTTTATTTTATTGACCTTTAGAAGGTCCGCTCGTCACTGCGTCTCGCACCTGCTCATATACATATACGATCTCATGATGTCCTCTTATACCCTGCTTGACCTGTCCTGCTCTTCCCCATGTCAACACATGTCGCTGTCTCCATGTTTCGCTTAGGTCCGATCTGACACATTCTCTGGGGGTTATTGTACTCGTCTTTCATACTGAACTTTGATATACACAAATTGTACTTTATGGCATCCATCCTTCTTCCTCTTCCACCACTCCGTGTTTTATCTTATTGAAATTTCCTTTGTACAGACGTCTATACTCATTTGCTTCGCATACCGGTCATTTAGTATTAGGTGCTCTCTGTCTTTTCGTTCATGCATGGTTAGCATATTCGGTTTTCCTCGCTCCTCATATGTTCCCCTCCCTCATCTCTCTTCATTTTTCTTTGGGGTTTTAGGGTGCTCTGTTCTCATTAGGGTAGAATGTGTCGTTATGGCTTGCTATCATACACGATGTGCTAAAATAGTAGTACTGGCGGGCTATGTATAACGCAATAGGGCCTTGGTTTATCTGATGTTCTCAAAATATTTCCGAACGATTGCTTCCTGAGGAGTGCTATTTTCAGCAACGATGTCGTGCTTATATCAAGCAGCGAATAATTATAATACTCTAAATGAACTCTACTTCTACAGTCAATCCAGTTTCTTTCTGGACTGTATTTGCATGCCCAATTTGATAAGGTAGAGGCACAATAAACTCGACAAGCTTGTCACGTCACCGTCACAACCCTCGCTTGCCATATTAGGAAGGACCCTAGCGGCCAAAATCCAAGCCAAGGACCTCATGTCAAAAATCAAGACTCTTATTTCCCCATTTTTTATGTCAAATTTCTATAGAGACATGTTGACTATACTGTTTACATTTGCTAATAGATTGACTTTACTATTGAGTGTCAATCTGTCTTCTGAGACATTACAGTTCTGACAAATAACAGTGACTAATATAAGTGTCTTACCATATTTGGCATTATTAGTCATGTATTAGTCAGATATTTCTTTTTTAAGGGTGGCCAAAATTAAGATGCAAAAAATAAAAAAACTGTCAAACTCTACAAAAACAAAGAATACAGTGTTTAGTACAAAAAAAGGTATTTTTATATCTACTCAGTCAGTTTTGAGAAAATTGAAAATTTGTTCCACAGAATGATAAATACAACTATTAACTACTATTCTGTGGGAAAAAAAGTGTCATAAGGTTGGGAAAATATAAACTCAACCAACTGTAATGTAGTAGTACTAGCCTCTTTTAGACTATACAATGATGGACAAAATAACTTCCTCAAATAACCTCAAATGAATATTTGGGCAACATAGAATTGTAGAAAACATCTGTAGCTACAAATGTATGTTTTTATTTTTCAAAAATATTGTAACCTCTGAGGTTACACACATGACTTTAGTTAAGTATATAAAGGGCTATTTGTAGACACTTACATCACAAAAAAGTCTTAAGTATTGTATTTGCTTGTAATCCTATACATTTTGTACCTTTTATAAATTTTGTCAATGTTAATATAATCTTCATAGAGGGTTAAGCAAGGAAAGTACAATGTTAAATAAGTAAACAAGAATACTTGTAAAACTTGACAATTACAATTATAATAATATAAATTGACAAGTTATACAAGTGATTATAACATACTTCCTAAGATTACAAGGCTAAGACATACTTATTAATTTGTGAAAGTATAATATCTGCTTATAATGTCTACAAGTCATTACAAGTGTTTGAATAGCTTGCTTTTGCTTAGTATACAATTTTGTATCAAATAATTAATCAAATATAATTATATTTAAATTATAGAATACAAAAATAGTAAATAATACACTATTTCTACAGTCCCAACCCCTACACCACTAGCTGCCTCTGCCTCATTCTTCTGCGAGTGGGATTTGTGTTGGAAAAGGGTGAAT
>NW_006760393.1:788649-795894 GCF_000271605.1 Fomitiporia mediterranea MF3/22 | reverse complement strand
AGTACTCAGGGAGCACAAGCTACTAAGAATGATAAGCCATAAGAATGAAAGAAAGGAATGTTAAAGATAAAGGTATAAAGAATGAAGGGATGGACAAAGGGTAATGTCAGCAACAGTATAGAGGGGACCTGAAGGCTCAGCAAGGGGACCCAGGCTACAACTATCCTACACAACAGAAATACAGAATGCAAGTACTAGAACATAGTCAGAACTTACATAACAGGCAGAGGGAGAGAGTGAGACAAGAGTAGAGTATATAGAGTGAGCCTAAGAGTACAGGACTACCTAGAGTAGACAAGATCAAGACTACAGGACTAGTCTGATCTTGTACACCTATATATACTAAACTACACAAGAGCACTCAGGGAGTATGAGCTACTAAGAATGATAAGCCACAAAGAATGAAAGAAAGGAATGTCAAAGATAAAGGTACAAAGAATGAAGGGATGGACAAAGGGTAAGAGACTATAGAATGATACAAAGAAAGAAGGGGTGGTCAAAGGAATGGAATGATGAAGTAAGGAAGGGTAGTAGTAAGAGTCAGCACACATATAGTCTATAGACAGTGCCCCTAAGGGACAGAAGTCCTGAGTTCTAGTACAGAAGGGTGTAGAACCCTTAGAACTGAAGGTATGAGAGTAGAGAACTGTAACATCACCCCCCCTCTAAAACCAATTGTCCTGATTAGTGAGCATTAGGTTCAGTCAGCAGTTTGGGTATAGGTCAGAATGGTAGGGTTTGGAAATCTGTGAGGTGGAGTTGACACAGAGCACCCAGATGAAGTTGATAGAAGTCTTGGATTGCCTTAGTAGTATGGGTGAGATTCTCAGCAGGTTCCCAAGTGTGTTCTTCAACTGGGTATCCCTTCCAGTAGATAAGGAACTTGAGCTTTCTACACACTAGCTTAGTATCTACTACATACTCTACTTTGTATTCCAGTTCAGAACCAATGAGTTCTAGTAGAGGTAGTAGGGGTCTTTGTTGTAAAGGAAAACCTGGATCATAGTATTGAGACAGTAGAACCTTGTTAAACACTGAGTGTATGTGCTTCCATGTTACCAGAAGTTGGAGTTTGTAGACAGAGGTACTAACCTTCTTTTTAATAACAAAGGGTCTGAAGCACTTGTTGTCCAACTTCTTCATTAGGCAATCTATAGTCAGGTTAGTAGCTTCTAGTATAACTTTGTCACCAGGCTGGTAATCCTCAGCCACAGACCTCTTCTAATCATAGTTCTGCTTTATGACTTGTACTACCTTTTCCAAAAGAGCTTATACATCCTCCCTGGTTCTGTGTATCTGTTCTACAAAGTCTGTTGTGGATTCAGAACTGCCATTCTGGTTTGGAACTGTCCCCTAGTACAGATGTCTCTCATGATTGAGGAAGAACAGGGACTGTCCTGTTGTAGAGTATTGTTAGTTATTGTGCACAAATTCTGCTAGAGCTAGCTATTCAGACTAATCTGATTACTAATGATTGATAAACATTCAGAGGTAGAGCTCAATCTCCTGATTGACTTACTCAGTTTGACTGTCAGTCTGTGAGTGATAGGTAGTAGAAGGGTTCCCTTGAATTCTGAGAAGTACATACAAGTCCTGTATGAATTTTGACTCAAATTACAGTCTGCAATCATGAATGAGCTTCTGAGGGAGTCTGTACAATCAGAAGACATGATCCTGATAAATGCACACTATGCCTTCAGAAGTGAGTTCTGTTCAGGTCAGAACTGTATGGACTTGCTTAGAGAATTGGTCAACAATTATGTAAATAGTGTTGTAACCCTAAGACTTGGGTAGCTTACTAATCAGGTCCACCAAGACTTCTTCCTAAGAGTGATCCAGGATCCAATACAGATGTAGAGGAGTCTAAACCCTTGTCTGGTAGGCCTTAGTCTGTTAGCACATATTACAACCAGTCACATACTTTAGGATTTCCCTCTACATTCTGGGCCACTAGTAGTTCTGAGTAATGAGTTCCTGCATTTTGTGTCAGTCTGGATGTCCTGTAGTCAGATTGTTGTAATGAGCTCAGACAATGTCCTCCTACAGTTTCTGATCCTTTAGAATGTACAGTCAGCCTTCCTAGTAAACCTGTCTATCCTCATCCTCCTCCTAATCCCTAGCCTGCTTCTCTAGTTGCTTTACTACAACCTGGTCCTGTATGTGTCTTAGAGCTTACTGTATGTAGGTGACAAAGTCAACATCCTTGGATTCAAGTTGGATCTCTCAGATTGTCTCAGACACAAAACAGGAATTGTCTAGGAGAACAAGATTTTTGTTATCATTCTCCCTCCTTTCATAACCTACTTGTCTCAAGAGTAAATCAGCTTTTGTCATTTGTGTTCTGGGTTTGTAGGTTAGTACAAAGTCAAAGTCCTACAGTTCTAACATCTAGCAGGCTTGGCAGCAGTTGAGCTTCTGAGGCACTCAGAAGTACTAGAGATTAAGGTGATTACTCTAAATCTCAAACTTCTGTACAGTACTGAGGAGATATTGATACTACTCTTCTAGGGAACAGACAATTGTAAGGAGTTCCTTGTTATAGATAGGGTAGTTCTGTTCTATTACAGAGAGGGATTCTGATTGGAATGCTATTAGACACTACTTTCTGTCAATGAACTGGGACAGTACTACTCCATTTGCAAAGTCAGAAGAATTGGCTTTGACTCAGAACTTGTCCACAACTGTTAGAACTACTAATACAGGCTTACTAGTAATGGCCTACTTAAGGGACTCAAACACAGACTACTACTGATCATCCTATTACTAAGGAACATCCTTGCTGGTGAGATTGTGAAGGGGTCAGACAATGGTACTAAAGTCTCAAATGAAGCATTAGTAGTAGTTTGCAAACTTAAGGAACACTTGGACCTGTTTCAGGTTCTAAGGTTGTAACTAGTTCCAAACTGTAGTCACCTTTGTCAGATCCATACAGACCTCTCCTCTACTGATTACAAAGCCCAGATAATCTACTGACTCCTACACAAAAGAGTACTTTGTTTCTCAGAGGAACAGTTTATTATCTTAGAGCTGTTGTAGAACTGCTCAGATCAGTCAGTAATAGTACTCAACTGTCTGGGTGAAGATCAGAATGTTGTCCAGATACACACTAACATGCCCTGAGTCAATCAGATCTGTAAGGATGTGATTCATGAATGACTAGAATGTTGTAGGCAAGTTGGTTAGTCTGAAGAACATTATAGTCAGTTTGTACAATCTGTGATTAGTTCAGAATACAGCCTTCTACTCATCTCTGTCTTAGATCCAAATATTATTGTATCCCTATCAAACGTCCAACTTAGTAAAAACTCTGGATGTATGTGTCTTATTAATAAGCTCCTGAATCAGGGGGAGCAGGTACTTGTTTTTGACAGTACCCTCATTAAGACAACAATAATCCTAGACTAGGTAGAGCTTCCTATCTTTCTTTTTGACAAAGAAGAAAGGGGAGGCTATAAGAGACTTTGAGGGTCAGATCCAGCTGTTCTAAAGATTTTCCTAAAGGAACTCATTGAGCACCTCCTGCTTGTCTCTGTTGAGTAGGTAGACCTTACAATCCTTAGGTTGGAAACCCTTAGTCAATTCAATTGTATAGTCCTAAGGACAGTGTTCAGGAAGCTAGTCAAATTCCTCTTCACTAAAGACTTTAGGGAACTCTTGGACAAAATCTAGCAGGCTGGGTCTGTGTGTGTTCTAGAGTAGAGTTGTTCTGAGAGGGTTCTGGACTGGTTCTGTCTCAGACATTCTTTGGATTGACTCTATTCTGTCTTGACTAGAATATGTATCCACATATCTATCCTAGTCAAAGAAGAACAACTGGTCACCTTTATTAGAACTGTTAGTAATATTAGAAGCATCTGTATCTACTCAGAACAGTAGTGTAAGGTAGCCACAAGACTCAGGACACTGATTGAACACAAGTGTCTACTCTAACCAGTTAATAGTAGGGTTGTAAGCTTTGAGCCATTTGAATCTGATGAAGATGTCTGTCTTTCTAAGGTTAGTGACTCTGAACTCAATACTTTCCTCATGATCCTGAATAGTCATCTGTAGTTAGACAAACTCAGTGATCCAACCATTCTAGTTCAGGGTTCTGTCTACATTGTATACTAGGATTAGAAGTGGAACACATTAAGTAGGGAGGTGGTGTTCCCACACAAAGGCCTTATTAATGTACAAACCAGTGTATCTACTGTCTACCAGAGCTGTTGTTCAGATCAGGGGGGATTCTAAGAAGGGAGCTAAGAGGACAGGAACCTAGAGCTAGTGTTCAGAACATTCTCAGATGAACTGCTACTTGTTCTGAAGGGAATGTACAGCTTGTACAGCCTTATTGTTCAAGAGGGTGAGGATATGTACTAACATTTCCTTATTAACCTCTCTCTTTCAACAAGGACAGACCTATGTCCTCAGCTGTGAACTCAGCTAAGGCCATCCCTGCTTAATACTATAGACAAACTACTAAGTAGTAAACAGGACTGAGTAACATTCTGAACATTCTAAGATCTTGGAACACAGAAGTGGCAGGTTGGATTGTGTGGATTTAGACTCAGATAAAGTGTGAAGAGAAGAATTAAAAGAATCAGAAGAAATAGGAGAACTATCTACTTTTGTTTTCAACCTTTTTCTTTCTAATAAATAATTTTGTTGATTTATTTTTTCTACTTTTTCTACTTTTTCTACTTTTCTTACTTTATTTACTTCTAATCCTACAGTGTCTATTGAATCAAAAGTGGCCATTAAAAAATCCGAGTCATAGCCCTTCAGTACTGTATTCACTGTTAGGCCTCTACAAAATCCTAGAGTACATAGTTAGAGTCTAGGAGTTCTGAGGTGACTTCCAGATTTACAGAGAAGGCTTCTTACTACAAATCCTGCTTGTCACTTGTCATTACTCTAATAACCTGACAGATGTACTGTTGCTTCTACAGGCAGTCCTTAATTTAGTGCCCTGACTTTCTGTAAGCAAAGCATACTCCTTACTTTTAGGCTTCTCTAATGTCCATCAGAACAGATTGATTACAAATTACAGGCAGATCAATCTGAGGGCTTAGAACTGTCAGAGCCAGACACATGTGTGAGCATTCTACACAGACTTGATACATTCAAACTGTGGCTTGGTCAAAGGAGATAGTGTATGTCTTCTACTCAGTGTAAGTGACTAGTTCTAGTATCATTCTGAGAATCTTATTAACTAGTTCTGAGTGAAGAGCTTTTTCAAGCATTCTGATGAGGACATTATTGAACCTGAGCATGAATCCTGTCTTCTAGGCTAGGATATCAAACTCCTGAAAGAAGGTATTGGTAGAACGTTTGCCCTGTCACAGAGATACAAGCTTGTTCTGTGTATTGTACTTCTTATTCAGATCAATGAAGGAAGCACAGAGCTGCCCTATGAATTCTGAGTATGACTTGTTGTTCTGAAGTCAGATCAGGCTTTCAATTCAATAACCTTCAATCCAGTTCTGGGCTCAGGTGGCTGTGTTGCCTTCCTTCATGAAGGAGAGGACAAATAGGATACAATCAAGATCTGAGGATAGATTGGTCAAAGTAGTAGCCATGTATAGTTCAACTTAGTGCTGGAAGTCCTCAAAGTACTGTCTATTAAAGTCTAAAGGGTAGGCTACATACACTTTCTTTCTAGAACAGGTTACAACTTCCAGAACAATCAGAACAGGTTCTGAAGGGGCTGAGAGCATGTGGTTGGTAAGAGCCTCTTAGATAGAGGTTTACACATATTAAGCTAGCTCTACTTGTAACTGCTGATCCAGCAGGACAGTAAGGGTGGCAGTTAGTATAGTAGGGTTTATGTTTACACTACAAAGGAGTTGACACTAAACTAAAAGGGGTAATGAATAGAAGAAGGGTGGCAAAAGTTTAAAAGGGTTTAGAAAGTTTAAAATTTAAAAATGTAAGAGGGTTAGGACAAAGGAAAGAGATTGACACAACAGTAAGTACTGATGCCCAAAACATAGGAGAGTTGTAGGGTGGTAATGGGCAGTCTTAATCTGATGTCAGCAACAGTGTAGAGGGGACCTGAAGGCTCAGTAAGGGGACCTAGGCTACAACTATCCTACACAACAGAAATACAGAACACAAGTACTAGAATGTAGTCAGAACTTGTGTAACAGGCAGAGGGAGAGAGTGAGACAAGAGTAGAGTATATAGAGTGAGCCTAAGAGTACAGGACTACCTAGAGTAGACAAGATCAAGACTACAGGACTAGTCTGATCTTGTACACCTATATATACTAAACTACACAAGAGCACTCAGGGAGTATGAGCTACTAAGAATGATAAGCTATGAAGAATGAAAGAAAGGAATGTCAAAGATAAAGGTACAAAGAATGAAGGGATGGACAAAGGGTAAGAGACTATAGAATGATACAAAGAAAGAAGGAGTGGTCAAAGGAATAGAATGATAAAGTAAGGAAGGGTAGTAGCAAGAGTCAGCACACATATAGTCTATAGACAGCACCCCTGAGGGACAGAAGTCCTGAGTTCTAGTACAGAAGGGTGCAGAACCCTTGAAACTGAAGGTATGAGAGTAGAGAACCATAACAGGTAAGAGACTATAGAATGAACAGAGAATGAAGGAGTAGTCAAAGGAATAGAATGATAAAGTAAGGAAGAGTAGTAGTAAGAGTTAGTATGTATATAGTCTATAGACAGTGTCCCTGAGAGACAGAAGTCCTGAGTTCTGGTACAGAAGGGTGTAGAACCCTTAGAACTAAAGGTAAGAGAGTAGAGAATTGTAACATTACCCTCTCTCTAAAACTAATTGTCCTAATTGGTGAACATTAGGCTTGGTTAGTAGCTCAGGTATAGGTCAGAATAGTAGGGTTTGGAAATCTGTAAGACAGAGTTGATGTAGAGCACCCAGATGAAGTCAATAGAAGTCTTGGATTGCCTTAGTAGTATGGGTGAGATTCTCAGCAGGTTCTCAAGTGTGTTCTTCAACTGAGTATCCCTTCTAGTAGATAAGGAACTTGAGCTTTCTGTACACTAGCTTAACATTCACTACATACTCTACTTTGTATTCTGGTTCAGAACTAATGAGTTCTAGTAGAGACAGTAAGGGTCTTTGTTGTGAAGGAAAACTTGGGTTATAGTACTAAGACAGTAGAACCTTGTTGAATACTAGGTGTATACACTTTCATATTACTGGAAGTTAGAGTTTGTAGACAGAGACACTGACCTTCTTTTTAATAACAAAGAGTCTGAAGTACTTGTTGTCCAACTTCTTTAT
>NW_006760393.1:775386-784824 GCF_000271605.1 Fomitiporia mediterranea MF3/22 | reverse complement strand
AGAACTGTCAGAGCTGGACACATGTGTAAGTGTTCTGTACAGACTTAACACATCTAAGCTGTGGCTTGGTTGAAGAAGATAGTGTGTATCTTCTACTCAGTGTAGGTGACCAGTTTTAGTATCATTCTGAGAATCTTATTAACTAGTTCTGAGTAAAGAGCTTTTTTAAGCATTCTAATAAGGACATTATCAAACCTGAGTATGAATCCTGCCTTCTAGGCCAGGATATCAAACTCCTGAAAGAAGGCATTAGTAGAATGTTTGTCCTGTCATAGAGATGCAAGCTTGTTCTATACATTGTACTTCTCATTTGGATTGATAAAGGAAGTACAGAGCTGCCTTATAAATTCCAAGTATGACTCATTGTTCTAAAGTCAGATCATGTCAGCAACAGTATAGAGGGGACCCAAAGGCTCAGTGAGGGGATCCAGGCTACAACTATCCTACACAACAGAAATACAGGATGTGAGCACTAGAACATAGTCAGAACTTGTAGAACAGGCAGAGAGAGAGAGTGAGACAAGAGTAGAGTATATAGAGTGAGCCTAAGAGTACAGGACTACCTAGAGTAGACAAGATCAAGACTACAGGACCAGTCTGATCTTGTATGCCTATATATACTAAACTACACAAGAGCACTCAGGGAGTATGAGCCACTAAGAATGATAAGCTATGAAGAATGAAAGAAAGGAATGTCAAAGATAAAGGTACAAAGAATGAAGGGATAGACAAAGGGTAAGAGACCATAGAATGAACAGAGAATGAAGGAGTGGTCAAAGGAATGGAATGATGAAGTAAGGAAGGGTAGTGGTAAGAGTCAGCATGTATATAGTCTATAGACAGTGCCTCTGAGGGACAGAAGTCCCAAGTTCTGGTATGGAAGGGTGTAGAACCCTTAGAACTGAAGGTAAGAGAGCAGAGAATTGTAACATCACCCTCCCTCTAAAACCAATTGTCCTGATTGGTGAGCATTAGGCTCAGTCAGTAGCTCAGACATAGGTTGGAACAGTAGGGTTTGGAAATCCATGAGGCAGAGTTGATACAGAGCACCTGGATGAAGTTAATAGAAGTCTTGGATTGTCTTAGTAGTATGGGTAAGATTCTCAGCAGGTTCCCAAGTGTGTTCTTCAACTGGGTACCCCTTCTAGTGGATAAGGAACTTGAGTTTTCTGTGCACCAGCTTAGTATCTGCTACATACTCTACTTTGTATTCTGGTTCAGAACCAATAAGTTCTGGTGGAGGTAGTAGGGGTCTTTATTGTAAAGGAAAACCTGGATTGTAGTATTGAGACAGTAGAACCTTGTTAAACACTGGGTGTATGTGCTTCTATGTTGCCAGAAGTTGGAGTTTGTAGACAGAGGCACTGACCTTCTTTTCAATAACAAAGGGTCTGAAGCACTTGTTGTCCAACTTCTTCATTAGGCAATCCATAGTCAGGTTAGTAGCTTCCAGCATAACTTTGTCACCAGGCTGGTAGTTCTTAGCTGTAGACCTCTTCCAATCATAGTTCTGCTTTATAACCTGTACTACCTTTTCCAAAAGAGCTTGTGTGTCCTCCCTGGTTCTGTGTATCTGTTCTACAAAGTCTGTTACAGATTCAGAACTACTGTTCCAGTTCAGAACTGTCCCCTAGTACAGATGTCTCCCATGATTGAGGAAGAACAGGGACTGTCCTGTTGTAGAGTGTTGCTAGTTATTGTGTATGAATTCTGCCAGAGCTAGCCATTCAGACCAATCTGATTGCTAATGATTGATGAACATCTGGAGGTAGAGCTCAATCTCCTGATTGACTTGCTCAGTTTGACTGTCAGTCTGTAGGTGATAGGTAGTAGAAGGGTTCCCTTGAATTCTGAGAAGTGTATACAAGTCCTGTATGAATTTCAACTCAAATTACAGTCTGCAATCATGAATGAGCTTCTGAGGGAGTCTGTACAACTAGAAGATGTAATCCTGATAAATGCACACTATGCCTTCAGAAGTGAGTTCTGTTCAGGTCAGAACTGTGTAGACTTGCTTGGAGAATCAGTCAACAATCACACAGATAGTATTGTAACCCTGAGACTTGGGTAGCTTACTGATCAGGTCCACCAAGACTTCTTCCTAAGAGTGATCCAGAATCCAATACAGATGTAGGGGAGCCCAAACCCTTGTCTGGTGGGCTTTAGTCTGTTAGCACATATTGTAACTAGTCACATACTTCAGGATTTCCCTCTACATTCTGGGCCACCAGTAGTTCTGAGTGATGAGTTCCTGTGTTTTGTGTCAGCCTAGATGTCCTGTAGTCAGATTGTTGTAATGAGCTTAGACAATGTCCTCCTACAGCTTCCAATCCTTCAGAATATACAGTTGGCCTTTCTAGTAAACTTGTCCATCCTCATCCTCCTCCCAATCCCTTGCCTGCTTCTCCAGCTGCTTCACTACAACCTGGTCTCACATGTGTCTCAGAGCTTACTGTATACAGGTGACAAAGTCAACATTCTTGGATTTGAGTCAGATCTCTTGGATTGTCTTAGACACAAAACAGGAATTGTCTAGGAGAACAAGATTTTTGTTATCATTCTCCCCCCTTTCATAACCTACTTGTCTTAAGAGTAAATCAGCTTTTGTCATTTGTGTTCCAGGTTTGTAGGTCAGTACAAAGTCAAAGTTCTACAGTTCTAACATCCAGTAGGCTTGGTGACAGTTGAGCTTCTGGGGTGCCTGGAAGTACTGGAGATTAAGGTGATCACTCCAAATCTTAAACTTCTGTACAGTACTAAGGAGATATTAATGCTACTCTTCCAGGGAACAGACAATTGTAAGGAGTTCCTTATCATAGATAGGGTAGTTCTGTTCTGTTACAGAGAGGGATTCTGATTGGAACACTATCAGACACTACTTTCTGTCAATGAACTGGGACAGTACTGCTCCATTTGCAAAGTCAGAAGAGTTAGCTTTGACTCAGAACTTGTCTACAACTGTCAGAACTGCTAATACAGGCTTACTAGTGATAGCCTACTTCAGGGACTCAAATGCAGACTGCTGCTAATCCTCCTATTGCTAAGAAACATCTTTGCTAGTAAGATTGTGAAGGGGCTGGGCAATGGTACTGAAGCCTCAAATGAAGTGTTAGTAGTAGTTTGTAAACCCAAGGAATGCTTGGACCTGTTTCAGGTTCTGAGGTTGTAGTCAGTTCTGAACCACAGTTACCTTTGCTGGATCTATACAGACCTCTCCTCCACTAATTACAAAGCCCAGATAATCTACTGACTCCTGTGCAAAAGAGTACTTTACTTCTCAGAGGAACAGTTTATTATCTTGGAGCCATTGTAGAACCACTTGGATCAGTCAGTAATAGTGCTTGACTGTCTGGGTGAAGATCAGAATGTCATCCAGATACACACTAATGTGCCCTGAGTCAATCAGATCTGTGAGGATGTGATTCATGAATGACTAGAATGTTGCAGGCAAGTTAGTTAGTCTGAAGAACATTATGGTTGGTTCATACAATCCATGATTGGTTCAGAACACAGCCTTCTACTCATCTCTGTCTCAGATCCAAATATTATTGTATCCCTATCAAACGTTCAACTTAGTGAAAACCCTGAATGTATGTGTCTTATTAATGAGCTCCTGAATCAGGGGAAGCAGGTACTTGTTTTTGACAGTACCCTCATTGAGACAACAATAATCCTGGACTGGGCAGAGCTTCCCATCTTTCTTTTTGACAAAGAAGAAAGGGGAGGCTATAGAGGACTTTGAGGGTCAAATCCAGCTGTTCTGAAGATTTTCCTGAAGGAACTTGTCAAGTGCCTCCTGCTTGTCTCTGTTGAGTAGGTAGACCTTACAATCCTTAGGTTGGAAACCCTTGGTCAATTCAATTGTATGGTCCTAGGGACAGTGTTCAGGAAGCTGGTTGAATTCCTCTTCACTGAAGACTTTAGGGAACTCTTAGACAAAATCTGGCAGGCTAGGTCTGTGTACATTCTAGAGTAGAGTTGTTCTGAGAGGGTTCTGGACTGGTTCTGTCTTGGATATCCTTTGAATCAACTCTATTCTGCCTTGACTGGAATATGTATCCACATATCTATCCTAGTTGAAGAAGAACAACTGGTCACCTTCATTAGAACTGTCAGTAACATTGGAAGTGTCTGTATCTACTTAGAACAGTAGTACAAGGTAGCCACAAGACTCAGGACACTAATCAAACACAAGTGTCTACTCTAACCAGTCAATAGTAGGGTTGTGAGCCTTGAGCCATTTGAATCCAATAAAGATGTCTGTCTTTCTGAGGTTAGTGACTCTGAACTCAATACTTTCCTCATAATCCTGAATGGTCATCTGTAGTTGGACAAACTCAGTGATCCAACCATTCCAGTTCAGGGTTCTGTCTGTATTGTATACTAGGATCAGAAGTGGAACACATCAAGTAGGGAGGTAGTGTTCCTGCACAAAGGCCTTATTAATGTATGAACTAGTGTATCTACTGTCTACTAGAGCTGTTGTTCAGATCTGGCAGGATTCTAAGAAGGGAGCCAAGAGGACAGGGACCTGGAGCTAGTGCCTAGAACATTCTTGGATGAACTGCTACTTGTTCTGAAAGGAACATACAGCTTGTACAGCCTTGTTGTCTGAGAGGGTGAGTATATGTACTAACATTTCCTCATTAACCTCTCTCTTTCAACAAGGACAGACCTATGTCCTCAGCTGTGAACTCAGCTAAGGCTATCCCTGCTTGATACTATGGACAAACTACTGAGTAGTGAACAGGGCTGGGTAACATTCTGAACATTCTGAGATCTCAGAACACAGAAGTGGCAGGTTGGATTGTGTGGATTTAGACTCAGATAAAGTGTAAAGAGAAGAATCAAAAGAATCAGAAGAGATAGGAGAACTATCTACTTTTGTTTTCGACTTTTTTCTTTCTAATAAATAATTTTGTTAATTTATTTTTTCTACTTTTTCTACTTTTTCTACTTTTCTTACTTTATTTACTTCTAATCCTACAGTGTCCATTGAATCAAAAGTAGCCATTAAAAAATCTGAGTCATAGCCCTTCAGTGCTGCATTCACTGTTGGGCCTCTACAAAATCCTGGGGTACATAGTCAGGGTCTAGGAGTTCTGAGGTGACTTCCAGATTTGTAGAAAAGGCTTCTCACTACAAATCCTGCTTGTCACTCATTATTACTCTAATGACCTGACAGATATACTGTTGCTTCTACAGGCAGTCCTTAATTTGGTGCCCTGACTTTCTACAGGCAAAGTATGCTCCTTGCTTTCAGGCTTCTCTAATGTCTATTAGAATAGATTGATTGTGAATTACAGGCAGATCAATCCAAGGGCTCAGAACTGTCAGAGCTGGACACATGTGTAAGTGTTCTATACAGACTTGACACATCCAAGCTACAGCTTGGTTGAAGGAGATGGTACACATCTTCTACTCAGTGTAGGTGACTAGTTCTGGCATCATTCTGAGAATCTTATTAACCAGTTCTAGGTGAAGAGCTTTTTCAAGCATTCTGATGAGGACATCATCAAACCTGAGTGTGAATCCTGCCTTCTAGGCCAAGATATTGAATTCCTGAAAGAAGGCATTAGTAGAATGTTTGCCCTGTCACAGAGATGCAAGCTTGTTCTACACATTACACTTCTTATTCAGATTGATGAAGGAAGCACAGAGCTGCCTCATGAATTCTAAGTATGACTCATTGTTCTAAAGTTGGATCAGGCTTCCAATCTAATAACCTTCAATCCAGTTCTGGGCCTAGGTGGCTGTGTTGCCTTCCTTCATGAAGGAGAGGACAAATAGAACACAATCAAGATCTGAGGATAGATTAGTCAAAGTAGCAACCATGTATAGTTTGACTTGGTACTGGAAGTTCTCAAAGTGCTGCCTATTAAAGTCTGAAGGGTAGGCTACATGTACTTTCTTTCTAGAACAGGTTGCAACTTCTGGAACAATTGGAACAGGTTCTGAAGGGGCTGGGGGTACATGGTTGGTAAAGGCCTCTTGGATGGAGGTCTGTACATATTGAGCTAGCTCTACTCATAACTGCTGATCTGGCAGGACAGCAGGGGTGGCAGTCAGCATAGTAGAGTCCATGTCTACACTACAAAGGAATCAACACTAAACTAAAAGGGGTAATGAATAGAAGAAGGGTGGCAAAAGTTTAAAAGGGTTTAGAAAGTTTAAAATTTAAAAATGTAAAAGGGTCAGGACAAAGGAAAGAGATCAACACAATGGCAAGTACTGATGCCCAAAATGTAGGAGAGTTGTAGGGTGGTAATAGGTAGTCTTGATCTGATGTCAGTAACAGTGTAGAGGGGACCTGAAGGCTCAGTGAGGGGATCCAGGCTACAACTATCCTACACAACAGAAATACAGGATACAAGCACTAGAACATAGTCAGAACTCACAGAACAGGCAGAGAGAGAGAGTGAGACAAGAGTAGAGTATATAGAGTGAGCCTAAGAGTACAGGACTATCTGGAGTAGATGAGATCAAGACTACAGGACCAGTCTGATCTTGTACACCTATATATACTAAACTACACAAGAGTACTCAGGGAGCATGAGCTACTAAGAATGATAAGCCACAAAGAATGAAAGAAAGGAATGTCAAAGATAAAGGTACAAAGAATGAAGGGATGGACAAAGGGTAAGAGACCATAGAATGAACAGAGAATGAAGGAGTGGTCAAAGGAATGGAATGATGAAGTAAGGAAGGGTAGTGGTAAGAGTCAGTACACATATAGTCTATAGACAGCACCTCTGAGGGACAGAAGTCCTGAGTTCTAGTACAGAAGGGTGTAGAACCCTTGAAACTGAAGGTAAGAGAGTAGAGAATTGTAACAGATCAGGCTTCTGATCCAATAACCTTTGATCCAGTTCTGGGCCTAGGTGGCTGTGTTACCTTCCTTCATGAAGGAGAGGACAAATAGGATGTGATTAAGATCTGAGGATAGATTGGTTGAAGTAGTAGCCACATATAGTTCAACTTAGTGTTAGAAGTCCTCAAAGTACTACTTATTAAAGTCTGAAGGGTAGGCTACATACACTTTCTTTCTAGAACAGTTTACAACTTCTGGAATGATTAGAACAGGTTCTGAAGGGGCTGAAGGTATGTGGTTAGTAAAGGTCTCTTAGATAGAGGTCTACACATATTGAGCTAGTTCTGCTTGTAACTGCTAATCTGGTAGGACAGTAGGGGTGGCAGTCAGTGTAGGAGGGTCTATGTTTACACTACAAAGGAATTGATACTAAACTAAAAGGGGTAATGAATAGAAGAAGGGTGGCAAAAGTTTAAAAGGGTTTAGAAAGTTTAAAATTTAAAAATGTAAAAGGGTTAGGACAAAGGAAAGAGATTGATACAATAGTGAGTACTAATGCCTGAAACATAGGAGAGTCATAGAGTGGTAATGGGTAGTCTTGATCTGATGTCAGTGACAGTATAGAGGGGACCCAAAGGCTTAGTAAGGGGACCTAGACTACAACTATTCTACACAACAGAAATACAGAACACAAGTACTAGAACATAGTCAGAACTTGTAGAACAGGTGGAGAGAGAGAGTAAGACAAGAGTAGAGTATATAGAGTAAGCCTAAGAGTACAGGACTATCTAGAGTAGACAAGATCAAGACTACAGAACTAGTCTAATCTTGTATGCCTATATATACTAAACTATACAAGAGTACTTAGGGAGTACAAGCTACTAAGAATGATAAGCCACAAAGAATGAAAGAAAGGAATGTCAAAGATAAAGGTACAAAGAATGAAGGGATGGACAAAGGGTAAGAGACTATAGAATGAACAGAGAATGAAGGAGTGGTCAAAGGAATGGAATAATGAAGTAAGGAAGGGTAGTAGTAAGAGTCAGCATGTATATAGTCTATAGACAGTGCCCCTGAGGGACAGAAGTCCTGAGTTCTAGTACAGAAGGGTGTAGAACCCTTGAAACTGAAGGTAAGAGAGTAGAGAATTGTAACACTCTTACAAATTAATTTAGAGATCTTATTCATATTGATATTATTGGTCCTATCAAACTGTACACATATAAGAACATACACTACTTATTAACAATTGTAGACAATTCTACTTGTTAGTATATAATACTCAAATTACAAACAAAATCTGATGTATATACACAATATGTATAATAGACAACTAAAATATTTACACAGTACAGAGTTAAAATAAAGCTTTTACAAAGTGATAACAATACTGTATTCCTTAGTGAAGATTTCCAACAATATTTAGATTCACAAGGAACAAAACAAAGATTAACAGTACATTATACTCTGTAACAGAACAGAATAGTAGAACAAACTCATAAAACTATATTTAGAGGTGTAAGAGCATATCTAACATTTACTAAATTACTGTTTACATTATAGGCTGAAGCAGTAATTCATATTACTTATATTCATAATAGAACACTGTGTACTACTTTAAATTACAATACCCTACATTACAAATGTTACAGAACCTATAGAACAATTGATAATATATACAAATTTGGTCAATATATTATCATTTGTAACGAAAATCCTAAAAAAATACAACAGTAAGGTATCATTACTTGTTGGATAGGATTAGACAATGAAAATAAAGGCTATAAAACTTGGCACAATAATAAAATCACTATCAAACAAAATATTCAATTTCTTGAAGGTAAACCTCCTCAAATTGAAGGGGAGAAAATAGACAATACAAACAATGATACAAACAAGTGTTTAATAATTAAAAATAATGAAACAGATAATAGAATAACAAGAATGGACAACAATGATACAGACAACACTAATCCTAATAAAAAAGGAAAAGTAGTAGAACTAACAGACTTAACAGACAACAAAGTTAAATTAACCAAAAAAGAAGTAGAACCTAAACTATGTTGATTGGAACAGAAATGGAAACTAACAGAATGTACTATTGAGCTTGAACAATGTATGGAGAATAAATGCATAATGAAACACATGTATACACTTAGTAAAAAGGATGAAGATAATATTACTATTCATTTAACAGAATTTAATACTAAAATAAGTAAAATACAATTGGATCTGACTTCATTTTATGAAGCAATCCAATGTCCAGATTGTGATTCATGGATTACAACTATGAAAGATGAAATAAAACAATTAGAAAATCATAATACATAGGAAATCACAAATCCACACAATAATATTAACATTATTAGAACACAATTTGTCTATAAAATAAAGCAATACACTGACAATAGTATAGAAAAATACAAAGCACAATTAGTAGTTCAAGGAAACTATCAGATTGACAGTCTTGACTATCATACAGACAATTTATTTGCTCCTACTACTAGACTATCTACAGTACAATTAATATTAGTATGAACAGTATCTAATAATTATGAAATACATCAGATAGATATAAAATCAGTATATCTGTATAGACAATTGACAGAAGACAAAGAAATATATGT
>NW_006760393.1:739563-772066 GCF_000271605.1 Fomitiporia mediterranea MF3/22 | reverse complement strand
ATTACATGGGACTTTACTTAAATCTTGAGTGCCACACTTGCCCTTGTCACTTCTTGCCTTTGACCTCTTCCTATCCTCAACCCTCTACCCTGTGAATGGTAGCACTTGTTGCTTTTGTTCCCTCCATTCCAGTCCTCTGCTTGCCAGCAGGCACACTGCCTGCAACTATGTAGGTAGACAATAAACATTACTGTACTTGTCTCTCTAATCAGTTGTTGTGATGCCTGTGTTGAGCTCAGATCCTGCAACAACACAACCCAGCCCCAGCATTTCTTTTTAGGGACCTATGCCAGTAATATACTATACCACACAGCTGACTTCAGTGTCCTCTTCTGCCTTCAACATAAAGCATAAGCAGCCAGTCCATTTCATAATAAGTACCACAATAGATGCTCATCTCTCTCCCCAACTTTTTTGTCTCCCTTCTGCTCTTCTATAGTTACCTCTCCTTCATTGTCCTCCTTTTCTTTTAGTTTGCCTTCCTTTTTGAATTTGCATTTGTGCATCTGTATTGTTTCCAATGCCAAACAATTTCTTCAATAATTCCATACATTTGTGTACTTCTTCCTACTCTGTAGCACAAGCAACAATTGTTGAGCACATACTTGCAACAATGTCCATGTACAACCACTCCTAAGGTGAGATCCTCTCTCTGACTCCTTACATACTTTCCTTCCCTATCCACCATTCCATGCTTGATGTGTATTTACATTACCTAGTACTGTTCATGACACTGTTTCGAATAACAGAAGTAGTGGCCCACTACTCACCCCTCCTGAGCTGAGTCTGTCCACACCTTCCACTTCTCCTCCTCCCTTTGAGCCAGAACATCCCAGAGATACACCTTTACAGTCATCCCCAACAACTCAGTTCACTGTACCTCTGATTGTGAGACATAGTCAGAGCATGTAATGCACAGGTACAAACACAGCTTTGCCTACAGCCCAAATCATCTCATTCAACACTCTGAATCATGACCCTAGTGCACTACTCACACTCACTACACACTATCACAATACATCCATCTCCTTGCTCCAGTTAGCTACTCACATTAATGCCAATACTCATGCTCACACCTTTAGCCAGACAGTCTCACAACTTCTCTCACAAGTACAACCTCAACCTACACAACATGTACAACCTTACAATCAACAAGCACACACAATTCAAGTTGTAGGGACTGAGTAACAACTAAGTCTTAGTGACTAAGACTACATTAAACGACCCAAGAATGCATTCATTGTCTTCTGTTACAAATGCTGTTTGAAAAAGAACAAGGCAGAGGCTGCACTACCTGCAGAAGGCAACCTGGTTGCACAACATCAGCATCAAGCTGATCTCTCCAAAACAATCCCATGCTAATGGTGTTTGCTGTTTGTAGAGGAATGCAAATACTGGGACAAACTTGTAAAGCAGAGGAAGAAAGAGTACAAGGAGATGAATACCCATAGTATGTCTATCAGTTGTTGTGATTTGCTAAGGTAGTGATAGTTTTGTTTCTGTTATAATGTGTTAATATTATGTACTGTTCAGCATTGTTAGTAAAGAATAAAATATTTAAATAAAATATATATTGTATAATAAGCCATTCAGATAAGATATAAGCTGTAAATTAACTTATTTAAGGATTATAAGATAGTAGAAGAAGTATTATGCCATATCAGAAGAGGGGTGCAATATATACTATTATAGACTTTCCTAAGAGCTATAATTCTTATATCCCTATTGTAAGGACATGTAATGTTTATTAATTCTTATAATATAAATCTGTCTTATTACAACCTTATAGTATCTTTTATATATCTTATCCAATGAGGGGTGTAGTAAATATTATTATGGATAATATTGTTTTTTTACATATTATATATGCATATAAGAGTATATAATAATTAAGACTTTTTCCTGACAGGAACTCTACCAATTCTTCTTAGGAAGTCCTAAAGCTAGAGCAGCTGCTAGTTACCTATTAGAGGCAATTACAATGATTAATTTTCAGAAGGGTAGAGTGTAGAATATGCAGGCTATAGAGAAGAACAAAAAGCAAGGTTGAGGACAACTAACAATGGCTGCTTAGGACTATAATGAAGCTACAGTATTGTACACATTACTTATTAGGTGTGAGGGCAGGCTAGTAACAATAAAGGAGGGTAAGCACCTTTCTTAGGGGCAAAGAAATTTTACAGAAGTGTCTTGTGTCAACTTCAACTCTAAGGATGTAATAACAGTGGAGGGTGTAATGTATATCCTAAAGTATACTACTAATCCTACATTTGATGCTTGGATTTTTAACCTGTAAGATGATAATATGGTGGCTATCTAAGTCACCTGCCAAATGTCCTCTCACAACCTCTACTCTAAGAGGTTTGGGTGGTTTGATTGTCCTGAAGTTAAGAGTCTTGATATTATCATTGTATTGGATGAATATAGTGGAAAGAAGGTAGAAGAAACACTAACAGAGAATGTTGATAAAATACAGAATGTGTATCATTTGAAAATGTAGGCCAATTGTTCTCTATTTTATTCCTTTTTTCTGTGTGTTGTATATTGTATGTTCAAATTAGTCTGTAATATCTTGTACTGTACTAGTTCACTAACCAATATATTATGTGTATTAACTATTTATACTTTGTCTGAAAAATTTTAAGTTACCCTTTACAGTTTCACTAATACATGACTAGGTTGATTTGTATATGTGAATGCCCTCTTACAGATTATAACAGAGTTTATTATTTCACTCCTTTAACATACTTCTGTAGGAGAAGCAATACTCTTTTATACTTAGTAGAAACAGGAACTATGTCTAGCTTATGTGCTTCTTGTTCATTTGCTGACTGATGTCAGGAAAAAGTCTTAATTATTATATACTCTTATATACATATATAATATGTAAAAAAACAATATTATTCATAATAACATTTATTACACCCCTCATTAAATAAGATATATAAAAGATACTATAAGGTTGTAATAAGACAGATTTATATTATAAGAATTAATAAACATTACATGTCCTTATAATAGGGATATAAGAATTATAGCTCTTAGGAAAGTCTATAATAGTATATATTGTACCCCTCTTCTAATATAATATAATACTTCTTCTACTATCTTATAATCCTTAAATAAGTTAATTTACAGCTTATATCTTATCTGAATAGCTTATTATACAATATATATTTTATTTAAATATTTTATTCTTTACTAACAATACTGAACAGTACATAATATTAACACATTATAACAGAAACAGAACTATTACTACCTTAGCAAATTATAACAACTGATAAACATACTATAGGTATTCATCTCCTTATACTCTTTCTTCCTCTACTTTACAAGTTTGCCCTAGTATTTATGTTCCTCTACAAACAGTAAACCCTATTAGTATGAGATTGTTTTAGAGAGGTCAGCTTGACACTAATGTTGTACAACTAGGTCATCTTCTACAGGTAGTATAGTCTCTACCTTGTTCTTTTTCAAACAGTATTTGTAACAGAAGACAATAAATACATTCTTGAGTCATTTAATATAGTCTTAGTCACTAAGACTTAGTTGTTACTCAGTCCTTACAAGTTGAATTGTATGTGCCTGTCAGTTGTAAGGTTGTATGTGTTGTATAGGTTAAGGTTGTACTTGTGAGAGAAGTTGTAAGACTGTCTGGCTAAAAGTGTGAGTGTAAGTATTAGTATTAACATAAGTAGCTAACTAGAGTAAGGAGGTGAATGTATTATAATAGTGTGTAGCAAGTGTGAGTAGTATACTAGGGTTATGATTCAGAGTATTAAACAAAATGATTTAGACTGTAGGTGAAGCTGTGTTTGTACTTGTGTATTACATACTCTAACTATGTCTTACAATCAGAGGTATAGTAAACTGAGTGTTACAGTTCTCTACTCTTACACCTTCAGTTCTAAAGGTTCTACACCCTTCTGTACTAGAACTCAGAACTTCTGTCTCTTAAGAGTACTGTTTATAAACTATATACAGACTGACTCTTACTACTACCCCTTCTTACTTTATTATTCTGTTCCTTTAACTACTCCTTTATTCTTTATTTATTCTATAGTCTCTTACCCTTTGTCCATTCCTTCATTCTTTGTACTTTTATCTTTGACCTTCCTTTCTTTTATTCTTTGTAGCTTATCATTCTTTATAGCTTACTATTTTCTAAGTATTCTGTTAGAATACTTAGTTCTTAGGTTATCATACAAGTAATGAGGGTGTTGACCCTGATAATCATATGTATTTAGTTAATAAAGTGTTCTTTTTATATTGTTCGTCTGTCTGTATGTCTCAGTTATCCAGAATATGTTTTTTATCTGATACATGTCTTGTATTGTGTATCCAATACATGTATCTGACACATGTATCTGTTCTGCTCTCATTAGTATTATTGGTTTACTAATACTATATTGTCTGTAAGACATGTTAACAGTCCCCTTCAAACATTTACAAGACCTAGCAAGTCTGTAAGGTGTTTGATCTTTGGAACATGCAACACTTTAGTCAGGATGTCTGCCCTTTGATTGTCTGTTTGAACATACTTTATATTAACAAGTTGTTCCTCAACATAGCATTTAATAAAATTGCACTGTAAGCCAATATGCTTTGTTCTTGTTGAGTACTTTGTTTTGTCTGCTTCTATAGATTTAATTACTGCTTGGTTATTGTAATAAATATTTGTAGGTGCATCAGAGATTTGCAGTATCTCATCTACTAGGTATTGTAATGTTATAGCTTCTTGTATACTGTTTGATAGTACTATTAATTCCACTTTGTACATAGATAAGGATACTAATTTCTGTCCTTTACTTGACTAAGATATAAGCAATTCTCCTAAGAAGAATGTGTATCCAGATATTGCTTTATTATTCTCTTACATTATACTGTCTGTGTCTGTATAACCAGTTATAGAATCATGATTTCCTTGTCCAAATATTAACCATTTGTCTTTGGTTCCCTTTAAGTATTGTATGTAATGTACTACAGTATTATAATGTAACATACTTAGGGATTTTAAGTATTTTGCAAGTAGAGATGTTATAAACACTATGTCTGGTTGTGTACAATCTGCTATATATTGCAAGGATCTGACCATATTCATATATAGTATTTTGGACATAAATGTGTGTTCATCTTCTGGTAGATTATTGTCTGTTACTAATAGCATATTTGGTTACATAGGTGTTTGCAAATTCTTTTTGTTTTGTAAGTTATATTGAGTTAATATGTTCTTGATATAATGTCTTTGTCTCATCATTATTGTCTGTTTGTTTCTGTTATGTTTGATTTCTATGCCTAGTAACCAATGTAATTTGCCACTGTCTGTAATTTCTATATGTGATTGTAATGATTCTTTAATCATATTAATAACATTATTACTTTGCACAACAATAGTTATATCATCAACATGAATTAATAATATTGCAACTGTCTGTTCATCCTTCTTTGTGTAGAATACTGTAAAGTCATGTTCTGATTGTATAAAACCAATAGTATTAAGTATTCAGCATAAAGTTTTATACCAACATTGTCTAGCTTGTTTCAATCCATATAATGCTTTGTACAATCTTAATACTTGCCCAGGTTTTAACTTTACTAAGTTACCTGGCAGAGGTTTAATAAATATTATTTTGTTGTTGTTGAGTTCTCTGTTTAAGTATGTAGATTTAACATCTATTTGATGTATCTTGTAGTTCTTTAAACATCCTTATGTGATCACAAGTCTTATTGAAGATATGTGTACAGTAGGTGCAAATAGATCATTATTATAATAATCTTCACTGTCTCATTGAAATATTCCTTGTACAACTAATCTAGCTTTTTGTTTCTCAATAGAGTTATCTACTAGTTGTTTCGTTTTATATACAAATTGTGTTCCTATAACATTTGTGTTATTTGGAGGATACACTATCTCCCACATATTGGATTGTATTAATTGTTGTACTTCATTGTCTATAGCTTTATTCTAAAGCTTACAATCGTCTCTACTGATTGCTTCTTTATACATTAATGGATCTGCCATTATTTCCATATGTAGATTGTTGAACTTGTTAAGATAGATCATAATATTTGTTTCATCAATGTATGATAAACCTTTCATTCGTTTATTAGGTAGATTCACTTCCCTTAAACGTTTGATAGCTTTGCACTTTCAATTAGAGCATTGTAATAGTATTAATCTGTTGGATTCTCGATCGGATTCATTAGATTGAGTAGGCTACTTAAAAACAGCTTGTCCTAGAGAAATGTATTGAAAACGTTTTATCACTTGAGAGTGTTCCCCCTCACTGGATTCTGTTTCAGCATGTGTTTGTCCTTTGTGTGCTTGGCTACAATGGTTGTTTTCATTGTCTAGATCTACTGGATTGGGTGGATTTGTATTTCTGTCAATGTCCAGTTTGTTTCCTTTGGTTTCTTCCAAGTCCCCTTCAATTTGTGAAGGTTTAGTATCTAGGAATTGTATGTTTTGTTCAATAGTTATTTTCCTATAATGCCAAGTAATATGGCCTTTGGAATTATTGTCAAAACCTATCCATTGTCTGTAATAACCTCTGTCAGTTATTTTAGAAGGGTTTTCACTTTGTATTATTATGTATTGACCAAATTTGTGTATGTTATCAATACTAGCATTATGTCTGTATTGTTTATAATAAGGAGTTGCATATCCTATCACACTCTGAGGAGTTCTATTATGAATGTATGCTTGTAGCATAGCTACTTCTGCCTATAGGCATAAAGGAATGTTCTGCAAAGTAATAGAGGCATGTATTTGTTTAAATATTGTTTTATGTGTCTGTTCTGCTACTCTGTTCTGTTGTAGTGTATGTTTAACAGTTAGTCTGGATTTCGTTCCTTGACTAATTAAATACTCTTGAAAGTATTTACTACAGAATACTGTATTGTTATTACTTTGCAATTGTTTTATTCGTATTCCATATTGTGTAAATATGTTTGTGCTCCATTGAACATATTGCATGTAAGCATTGTCCTTTGTCTATAACTTTAATAAAGATACCCAACGTGTTGTATCATCAACTAATGTTAATAGATATTGAATATTCTTATATCCTTCATAGGATACTGGACCTATTATATCCATATGAATTATATTACTGTAATTAGCACTTATTTCCAAAGATCTTGTTTTCAGTTGTGCTGTCTGTTTGATGTTTGCTTTTATACAATCAACACATTGTTTTTCATTGAAGTTTATTATCTTTTAGGATAATATCATTGTATTGCTTTGTAATAAATGTTTAATATAATCATAACTGATATGACCAAGACGTTTATGTAAATTGTAAACACTGATTCTACTCATAGAATTCATATAATGAGTGTTTCTTAATACATATAAGTTATTTTCAAGTTTGATCATTCCTATTTCGTGTTGCTTGTGATAAATAATGTATTCTGATCACTTGAACAAGAATGCAAAACTGTTGTTACATAATAATGCTTGACTTATAAGTGAAAAGTTTAAATCTGAATAATAATAAACATTGTTCAGTATTATTTTATTTATTACAGGAATGTGTATATCTCCTGAATTTCCCTTTTTAATCTCTATACACATATCTCTAGCCTTTGTAAGAGTTACTGTTGATTTGTTTGTGAGTGTAACTGTTACTGGGGATACATTTTGTATGTCTGTGAGGCAAAAATAATATAGTGTAGCATGTATTGTAGTACTAGAATCAATTATATCAATTGTATTAGGGATAAATTTATTTATTAATGTGTTATTATTGTCTGAAATATTATTATAATGTACCTAATTCACAAATGAGTTGTTTTTGTTTGCATTCACAATAGTGTGCACCTGCTCAGAGGGTGGTAACTGTGTCATTTTGACATCTGGTACCTCTTTGATAAATGAATTCACATGTGTTGTAGATGCTACCAGTACAGGCTTTACTTCCTTTGCTTCTACTGTGTTTGCTGAATGATTAACCTTTTTGGCTCAGGCATCTAGTGTTGATTGGGACAATGATGTGTGGTAATCACATGCATAGTGCCCTGGGTTGCTACAATTATAGTATTTCAATACTAGAGTTGGTTTGCTTGTATTCTTGTTAATTCTATTTGTTCCTTACTTTTTATTTTTTGTCCAAAATGTATTAGCCTGTACTTGTATATTAGGCTGCTTATTCAAATACTGTGTAGGGTTTTTAATACAATAATTGTTAAACACTTGGTGTAGTACTGTGATCAGTCTCTGTGACTTTATAGGATAGTGTTTAGATTCAGGCTTCCCTTTATGAAACATGTCTCAAGCTTGTTCCATAGCCTTTAGAGTACTTTTGTATTTGGCAGGTGTAGCAGCATAGATTGCTGTACAATAGGTAGTGTCCATAGGTTTATTATTGTCTGCTATTAGCTGTGCATATATCTGCTCTAGCCTATCAAGTGTCTGTCCAAAGTTTTTAATGTGATTACTACACTTAAATAATAAAAACTCATCATATACTTTGTGTATAACTGTAGCAGGATTGAAGCATTCTTCTAATCCACTCATAAGAGTTGTAATAGATGTTCTAGTGTGCATAAAGTTAGCCATAATGTGATCTGCTACTTTATTAATAATTGCTACATATATGGTATGAGCAACCTTAATGTCCTTAGGCTTCAGCTCATTAGTGAATAAGTATGTATAGTCAATTGCTATGATAGTAGAGTGAATGTGGTACTTCCACATCTTATATCTGGCTGTGTCCTTCAACTGTATAATGTTGTGCCCAAAGTGTTTAGGAACATTGGTGGGTTTGACATGAGTCAAGTTTGTCCTATTTGTCTACTGTGTAGGTGTTAATAGGTTTGTCTCTGTTGTGTTCAATGTGTACATATTGTGGGTACTTAGAGAGTCCATCATAGATGTGTAGTATCAAATGCAAAGAAGTGTAGTGTAGTCTCATAATAGTAGTATAAGGTGTTAAGCAGAGAGCACAAGGCTCATAACCTGTTAGAATACTTAGTTCTTAGGTTATCACACAAGTAATGAGAGTATTGACCCTAATAATCATATGTATTTAGTTAATAAAGTATTCTTTTTATATTGTTTGTCCATCTGTATGTCTCAGTTATCTAGAATATGTTTTTTTATCTGATACATGTCTTGTATTACATATCCAATACATGCATCCAACACATGTATCTGTTCTGCTCTCATTAGTATTATTGGTTTACTAATACTATATTGTCTGTAAGACATGTTAACATATTCTTATATAGTTTAGTATATATAAGTGTACAAGATTAGACTAGTCCTATAGTCTTGATCTTGTTTACTCTAGATAGTTCTGTACTCTTAGGCTTACTCTATATACTCTACTCTTGTCTTACTCTCTCTGTCTGTCTGTTCTACCAGTTCTGACTACATTCTAGTACTTACATTCTGTATTTCTATTGTATAGAATAGTTATAGTCTAGGTTCTCTTACTAAGCCTTTAAGTTCTCTCTATACTATTACTAACATTAGATTAAGACTACTTATTACTACTCTACAACTCTCTTATGTTTTAAGTATTAGTATACACTATTGTGTTGATCTCTTTTCTTTGTCCTAACCCTTTTACATTTTTAAATTTTAAACTTTCTAAACCCTTTTAAACTTTTACTACCCTTCTTCTGTTTATTACCCTTTTTAGTTTAGTGTCAATTCCTTTATAGTGTAAATATAGACCCTCTTACACTAACTGCCACCTCTACTGTCCTACTAGATTAGTAGTTACAAGTAGACTTAGCTTAATATGTGTAGACCTCTATTTAAGAGACCTTTACTAACTATATACTCTCAGCCCTCTCAGAATCTGTTCTAATTGTTCCAGAAGTTGTAACCTGTTCTAGAAAGAAAGTGTATGTAGCCTACCTTTCAGACTTTAATAGGTAGTACTTTAAGGACTTCTAGTACTAAGTTGAACTATATGTAACTACTATTTTGACTAATTTATTCTTAAACCTTAATTATGTCTTATTTGTCCTCTCCTTTATAAAGGAAGGTAACATAGCTACCTAAGTCTAGAACTAGATTAAAGGACATCAGATTAGAAACCTGATCTGACTTTAGAATGATGAGTCATATTCAGAATTCATAAGACAGCTTTATACTTTCTTTATTAATCTGAATAAGAAGTATAATATGTAGAACAAGCTTGTATCTTTATAATAGGACAAACATTCTGTTAATACTTTCTTTCAGGAGTTTAATATTCTAGCCTAGAAGGCAGGATTCATACTCAGGTTTAATAATGTCCTTATTAGAATACTTGAAAAAGCTCTTTACTTAGAATTAGTTAATAAGATTCTTAGAATAATACTAAAACTGATTACTTACACTAATTAGAAAACACATACTATTTCCTTCAACTAAGCTGTAACTCAGATGTGTCAAGTCTATACAGAATGTCTGTACATGTGTCTGACTCTAACAGTTCTAAGCCCTTAGATTGATTTACTCATAATTTATAATTAATCTGTTCTAATAAACATTAGAGAAGCCTGAAAGTAAGGAGTATACTTTACTTACAGAAAGTCAGAACACTAGATTAAGGACTGTCTATAGAAGTAACAGTATATTTGTCAGGTTATTAGAGTAATAAGAAGTAACAAGTAGGATTTGTAGTAAGAAGCCTTTTCTACAAATCTGGAAGTTATCTTAAAACTTCTAAACTCTGACTATATACTCTAGGATTTTGTAAAGGCCTAACAGTAAATGTAGTACTAAAGAGCTATGACTTGGATTTTTTAACAGTCACTTTTGATTCAATAGACACTGTAGAATTAGAAGTAAATAAAGTAAGAAAAGTAGAAAAAGTAGAAAAAGTAAATTAAGAAGATTATTTATTAAAAAGGAAAAAGTTAAAAACAAAAGTAAATAGTTCTCTTATTTCTTCTGATTCTTTCAATTCTTCTCTTCATACTTTATCTGAGTCTAAATCTGTACAATCTAACCTACTACTTCTACATTCTAAGAACTCAGAATGTTTAGAATACTATCTAGCCCTGTTTACTACTTAGTAGTTTATCTATAGTATTAAGTAGGGATAGTCTTAGCTGAGTTTACAGTTGAGAACATAAGTCTGTCCTTGTTAAAAGAGAGAGGTTAATAAGGAAATGTTAGTGTATATACTTACTCTCTCAGATAATAAGACTGTACAAACTGTACATTCCCTTTAGAACAAGTAGTAATTTATTAGAGAATGTTTTAAACACTAGCTCTAAGTCTCTGTCCTCTTGACTCTCTTCTTAGGATCCCTCCAGATCTGAACAATAGTTCTAGTAAACAGTAAATGTACTAGTTTATACATTAATAAGGTCTTTATACAGGAACACTACCTTTCTACTTAATGTGTTCTACTTCTAATCCTAGTATACAATACAGACAGAACTCTAAACTAGAATAGTCAGATTACTAAGTTTGTCCAAATATAGATGACTATTTAGGATCATAAGGAAAGTATTAAGTTTAGAGTCACTAACCTTAGAAAGACAGACATTTTTATTAGATTTGAATAGCTTAAAGCTTATAACCTTACTATTAACTAGTTAGAGTAAACACTTACATTTGATTAGTATTCTAAGTCTTACAACTATCTTATACTATTATCTTAAGTAGATACAGATACTTCTAATGTTACTAACAGTTCTAATAAAGGTGACTAGTTGTTCTTCTTCAACTAGAATGAATATGTAAACACATATTCTAGTTAAGGTAGAATAGAGTTAATTTAAAGAATGTCTGAAACAGAACTAGTCTAGAACCCTCTCAGAACAACTCTACTCTAGAACACACATAAACCTAGCCTGCCAGATTTTGTCTGAGAGTTTCCTAAAGTCTTTAGTAAAGAGGAATTTGACTAGCTTTCTAAACATTACCTTTAGAACTATACAATTAAATTGACTAAAGGTTTCTAACTTAAGAATTATAAAGTCTACTTACTCAACAGAAATGAGTAGGAGACACTTAATGAGTTCCTTCAGGAAAATCTTTAGAACAGTCAGATCTGACCCTTAAAGTTCTCTATAGTCTCACCTTTCTTCTTTGTCAAAAAGAAAGATAGGAAGCTCTACCTAGTTTAGGATTATTATTGTTTTAATAAGGGTACTGTTAAAAACAAGTACCTACTCTTTCTGATTCAGGAGCTTATTAACAAGATGTATATATTTAAGGTTTTTACTAAGTTGGACATTTGATAGGGATACAATAACATTTGAATCTAAGACAGAGATGAGTAGAAGGCTGTGTTTTAAACCAATTATAGACTGTACAAACTAACTATAATGTTCTTTAGACTAACTAACTTACTTACAACATTTTAGTCATTCATGAATTACATTCTTACAGATCTGATTAGCTTAGAGTATGTTAGTATGTATCTAGATAACATCCTAATCTTTACTTAAACAGTCAAGCACTATTACTAACTAATTTAAGCAGTTCTATAATAGCTCTAAGATAATAAACTGTTTCTCTAAAAAGTAAAGTGTTTCTTTGTACAAGAGTTAGTAGATTATCTGAGCTTTATAATCAGTAGAGGAGAGGTCTGTATAGATCTAGCAAAGGTAACTATAGTTCAGAACTAGTTACAACCTTAGAACCTGAAACAGGTCTAAGTATTCCTTAAGTTTGTAAACTACTAGTAATACTTTATTTAAGGCTTTAGTACTATTATTTAGCCCCTTCACAATCTTACTAGCAAAAATGTCCCTTAGTAATAGGGTGATCAGGAGTAGTCTGTATTTGAGTCCCTTAAGTAGGCTATTACTAGTAAGTCTGTATTAGTAGTTCTAACAGTTGTAGATAAGTTCTGAGTCAAAGCTAACTCTTCTAACTTTGTAAATAGAGTAATACTGTTTTAGTTCATTAATAGAAAGTAGTGTCTGATAGTGTTCTGATTAGAATCCCTCTCTATAACAGAACAGAACTACTCTATATATAATAAGGAACTCCTTATAATTGTCTGTTCTCTAAAGGAGTAGTATTAATATCTCCTTAGTATTATATAAAAGTTTAAGATTTAGAGTAATTACTTTAATCTCTAGTACTTCTAAGTATCTTAGAAGCTTAACTACTACTAGACTTACTAGATGTTAGAACTGTAGGACTACAACTTTATACTGACTCACAAACCTAAAACACAAATAATAAAAGCTAATTTACTCTTAAGACAAGTAAGTTATAAAAGAGGGGAGAATAATAACAAAAATCTTATTCTCTTAAACAATTCCTGTTTTGTGTCTGAGACAATCTAAGAGATCTGACTCAAATCTGAGAATGTTAACTTTGTCACCTACATACAGTAAACTCTAAGACACACACAGAACTAGGTTGTAGTAAAGTAGTTAGAAAAGTAAGCTAGAGACTAGGAGGAGAATAAGGATAGACAGGTCTATTAGGAAGGCTGACTGTATGTTCTAAAGGATCAGAAACTATAGGAGGACATTGTCTAAGCTTATTACAACAACTCAACTGTAGAACATTCTAACTAACATAAAACACAGGAACTCATTACTTAGAACTACTAGTAACTAGAAATGTAGAGGGAAATTCTAAAGTATGTAACTAGTTATAATATATACTAACAGACTAAGGTCTACCAGACAAGAGTTTAGACTCTCTTACATCTGTATTAGATCCTAGATTACTCTTAGGAAAAAGTCTTAGTAGATTTAATTAGTAAACTATCTAAGTCTTAGAGTTACAATACTATCTATATAATTGTTGACTGATTTTCTAAGCAAGTCTACACAGTTCTAACCTAAACAGAACTTACTTCTGAAAACATAGTGTGTATTTATTAGGATCACATCTTCTAGTTGTACAGACTCTCTCAGAAGCTTATTTATAATTGTAGACTATAATTTAAGTCAAAATTTATGTAAAACTTGTATACACTTCTTAGTATTTAAGGGAACCCTTCTACTACATATTACTTGTAGACTAATAATTAAACTAAGTAAGTCAATCAGGAGATCAAACTCTATCTTCAGATGTTTATCAATTATTAATAGTCAGATTGGTTTGAATAGTTAACTCTAACAGAATTTGTACATAATAACTAGTAACACTCTATAATAGGACAGTCTCTGTTCTTCCTTAACTATGAGAGACATTCATACTAGAGAACAGTTCTAAACTAGAACAGTAGTTCTGAATCTGTAACAGACTTTATAAAACAGATGTACAAGACTAGAGAGGACATACAAGCTCTTTTAGAGAAGGTAGTATAAGTTATAAAGTAGAACTATAATTAGAAGAGATCTGTAGCTAAGGATTACTAGTCTAGTAACAAAGTTATACTAGAAGCTACTAATCTGACCATAGATTATCTAATGAAGAAGTTGGACAACAAGTACTTTAGACTCTTTATTATTAAAAAGAAGGTTAGTACCTCTGTTTACAAACTCTAACTTCTAGTAATATAAAAGTACATACACTTAGTGTTTAACAAGGTTCTATTGTCTTAATACTATAATCTAGGTTTTCCTTTACAACAAAGACCCCTACCACCTTTACCAGAACTCATTAGTTCTAAACTAGAATACAAAGTAGAGTATATAGTAGATACTAAGTTAGTGTATAGAAAGCTCAAGTTCCTTGTTTACTAGAAAGGGTACTTAGTTAAAGAACACACTTAGGAATCTACTAAGAACCTTACTTATACTTCTAAGGTGATCTGAGATTTCTATTAACTTTATCTGAGTACTCTGTACAAACTTGTTACAGTTCTCTACTCTTATACTTTCAGTTCTGAGAGTTCTACACCCTTCTGTACCAGAACTCAGGACTCCTGTCCCTTAGGGGCACTGTTTATAGACTATATGTATGCTGACTCTTACTACTACCCTTCCTTACTTTATTATTCCATTCCTTTGACCACCCCTTTATTCTTTGTTCATTCTATAGTCTCTTACCCTTTGTCTATCCCTTCATTCTTTGTACCTTTATCTTTAACCTTCCCTTTCTTTTATTCTTTGTAGCTTATCATTCTTAGTAGCTCATACTCCCTGAGTGCTCTTGTGTAGTTTAGTATATATAGGCATACAAGATCAGACTGGTCCTGTAGTCTTAATCTTGTCTACTCTAGGTAGTTCTGTACTCTTAGGCTTACTCTATATACTCTACTCTTGTCTCACTCTCTCTCTCTGTCTGTTCTGTAAGTTCTGACTATGTTCCAGTACTCATGTTCTGTATTTCTGTTGTGTAGGATAGTTGTAGCCTGGGTCCCCTTGCTGAGCCTTTGGGTCCCCTCTACACTGTTGCTGACAAAACTCAGCTTTACAGATTTCTAAGCCCTACTGTTCTAACTTATGTTTAAACTACTAACTAAGTCTAATGTTTACTAATTAGAACAATTAGTTTTAGAGAGAGGGTAATGTTATAGTTCTCTACTCTTACACCTTTAGTTCTAAAGGTTCTGTACCCTTCTGTACTAGAACTCAGGACTTCTGTCCCTTAGGAGTACTGTTTATAAACTATATATAGACTGACTCTTACTACTACTCCTCCTTACTTTATCATTCTATTCCTTTGACTACTCTATTCTTTGTTCATTTTATAGTCTTTTACCCTTTGTTTATCCCTTTATTCTTTGTACCTTTATCTTTAACCTTTCTTTCTTTCATTCTTTATAGCTCATTATTCTTTGTGACTTACTATTCCCTGAGTACTCTTGTATAGTTTAGTATATATAAGTTGTTAACATTTATTTCGGATAAATGCATCATATGTCTCAAATCACACAAACGTCTTGCAAATATATACTATTGCTGAGACATGTCTTCTGAGACATACATCCAAGACATACAATATTAGATAGTATATATATTACTTTAATCCAAGGATGATGAAGCTCATTACAAACTACACAGTTGACTTGTATTGACACCTACACACTATGAGTAGAGTCTACTAAACCCCTACTAGTGTGACTAACTCTTAGTATCCTTGTGAGCAGTGTACAAACCTACAGAAGAATATTTCCTATTGTTTAGGAAATATTACAACCTTAACACACTAACAGGTTATGAGTCTTGTGCTCCCTGCTCATATCTACATTGTTACTACACTTTTATCTTACCCTCTACAAATGTAATGCTTTGAAATCATCATCTCTACAATTATGATTTCCCCCTCAGTAGTTATATGTATGACTATATGCACTACAATCATCATCTTGAACACTTCAGTGTACTATACACTATAGTACAAATGATTAGATACACTCAATTGTGTTATACTTGATAAGTAACATTGAACTACTTCATTTAATGCTGAATCCACTTGATTCTACACATACAATCTATTCTACTTGTCTACAAACCTTTTAGCACTCTCATCTGAGTATACTAAATACGAATTGTCTTGTCCTAAAGACTACAATTGCTTTATACAACAAGATATGCTATGATACTCATAACCAGAACATACTATCTATGAGGACCTAGACACACCTGTCTAAGTATCCCAAACACACATTAATTTATTAAAATAACTTCGGACAGATTAGTTGCTTTAAAAGTAATGAATACCTAGTAATACTATATCCAAATGCTGAATTACTTCTTCTTACACTATAGAGATACATTATAATAATAACATCTCACATAACAGACAAACATTTGATATTATATTAATAATACAAATGATTAATACTATAAACGAAAGAATAATGCTAGCAAAGCATAATAATAATATAAAGAAATACTATTGCAAACATACAATCAATCTAATAATGATTAGACAAACGAATAATATGAAAACAAGAGTATAAATACGACTAAAGCATAATAACTCAAATATAAAAACAATTTATACTATCACAAACACACAGTCATGATAAATAACATATATTTACCATATACAAATATATTGCATAGATATACGAACGTATACAATGAAATAATAAAATATATTACATAGATATACAAATATACAAACGTATGAAGTAATAATAATGTATTCAAACACATAAAACTATTATTTATTAAATAACACAAAGTTATATACAAATACAATTGAACAAACACATAATAACAATAAAAACAATTAATAAAACATATGAAACAATGTTGTGAACATTCTAAACATATAATAACAAACATATATACTTATACAAAGTATTAAATTAAATTAAACCATAATGTTACAAACGAAGAAACAATATAATGATGCATATATGCATAATATCGACATTATAAACTATACAGACAAATACATATCTCATACCTTACACAATTACTATTACAATGTAAAAATCAAACAAACAATAGTTACAAATACATTGTAACAATATTATGTATCAATAAGATATACATGATAATGAAGTATTAAGTCAATATGATTAATACAAACAGTTTAAACAATATAAACATATTTCAGACACATTGAAAAACTATCATTAACATACAAAATGTTATAAACAATTAAATGTCACTTAAAAAACTTGACAAAATACAATAATACAGACACAAAACAAAATAACTAATGCCTTGAAAACATTAGAGCCTAACATCAGATAGTCCAAAGGGCCAAGCAACAGAAAGAACACTACTGTCAAGTACACAAAAGACAAACAAATGTTGGAACGAAATCCAAAAGAAACAAACATAAGTTTGGAACTCGATCAGACACTTCACTAATGATTAAACACAATGTGTGACGGATTTAATCAATCACTGCAAACAGTGGAAAGATATTTATTCACAAAAGAATATATCTATGATCAATAAATAACAAATATCATTAACTATTCAAAGTTCAAACAATGTTATAACAGTGTATTCTTCATTAACAGCCTTACTTGAAGCTTACACCCATCACAAAAGAATAAAGATTAATAAACAAAACAGAAACGAAACACAATAGCTTGAATACTTTTGTCATCAAACAGAAGACAAATGATACTGAGTGAATAGAAATAACACATCTCAATGTATGCAAATATAACAGACAAAATATGCAAACTTAACCTTGCCAAATAATACAATGGATTATATTTATCCAAATAACAAACTATTTGGATGTATGCATAATAATCAAACAAAATACACAAGCATACATGCAATCTATTTGAGTATAAACTCGAATAACATTCAGTATAATGCCAAAAAGAATTAATAACTAAATCAGACAAAGATAACAAATAACATTAAAATTATTCAACAAAACACGTTCATACATTCACATACAATGCTTAAACAAATAATAGAATGATGAAAACGTACAAACAAATCAATTATACACAAAAGCCAATTACTCAAAGCAAACCTTCTCAAATTGAAGGGGAGTAATAACAGCATATATTCACAAAACATAAAACATAACAAATGAACGATTGAAACATAGTGAACAATTAAATGATGCAGAAATATTGACTATGTCACCATTTAATGTTGTACATCCTACAAAACACAATTATAAAGTTATCACAATGAATTCAAAGTGAATCTGTTGAATCCAACAAGCAAATCCAACAAATCCAACAATAATATACTTATGTAAGAGACATTTTCTCTAAAATCTTTGATAGTCACACTATACAGAGCACTATTGAATGTATTACAAACAAATATATTATGGAGCATATATCTAAAACACAGAGAAGTATGCTACATGTAACAATGTTGAGCAGAAAAGCATCTCTAGTGTATATTGAACTATACAGAATTATAGAACAGAACTATGTCTTCCACAACAGAACGTATGTTACATTGAAAATAATGATTATGCATCATATGAAACTTCCAACACTTATTCCCTAACATGCAGGACATAATAGTGAACGAATAATTAAATAAACAAAATAATATTTGGACAGATAACTGAGAATTAAGGCAATGAAGCCAAGGAATGGCACATATTCCCAAAGCAATCTACACTAGATGCATGAAGCACTTGCTAAAATTAAAAGAAGCAACAGACGTAACAGCAATCAAAACGTTAATCCCTTCAAATAAAACAAGATAATGTCAATCATAATGAACAAAAATGAGCAATACACTCAAAATAAATGAAATAAATTCATATTTCATAACAAACACACACATATATTCAGCAAATAAAGCAAATATAATAATTAAAACAATATCAAACAGAATTTGATACAAAATAAACAATAAACGAACGAATATTATGATATACAATGAAAAATAGAACTACAAAACACACTATTTCATCTATCTACAAAATAAAAACAACAAACACATATTATAATTGTGCAAAGCAATATATATTAATCAAATAACACTATACAATGATAATAAAAACATTATCACAATGATAAAACAATACAAACATACGAATAACATTATAGTTTGTAAAAGTTGAAGGACACATTAAACAATAACGAACATAATGCACACATATAACAATATCAAATATATCTATTGTAAAACAGCAAAACAATACAAACGTACCATATGTTTAAAACATAAATAATGTGCCTAAACAGACTTACAAACAGTCAGATGATAAAATAAAACAAATTACAACGAATAAAACCTCAATTGACCTTGATATGAAGTGATCTAACATATCATAAATGATATTACAAATTGCAAACAATACAATGCTTCAATATAAAGGTATAGAACTATTATTAAATGCTTAAAAGGTATGAATACGAAACGAACACAAACAAAGATGATACATGATGAATAGAGGACATCATAATAACATCAACAGCACATTTTACAGGCATGATTCAACAGTTTCATTGTGAAAGTAAAAGTGGAAAAACTACTAGTAACACAATTCAAATGTGCAAAAATACAAATTAATGAGAACAAATTAATAACACACACATTATTATTAAATATAGTATTATCTATACAAACGAAACGATACAAACGAATTACAATGATAATTACACTTTGAGTGTAAGAATACAAAACGAACTACACATATAATAATACAAATACGAATGGAACGAATAACAGAACAACTACAGAACAATGCAGTATGATAAAATAAACATACTATGACATGAAACAAACAATATGACATGAAAAACAAACAAAACAAAGTTATATCATATCATAATATATTACAGACAAGAAGAACTACTATCATACAAATGATAAAACATTATAGTGACAACTATAATAGTAATAATAATAAAACTACAAACGAATGAATGCTAAAGAGATCCTGCAGCTCTCTTGGCAATCAAAATTGAATTAACAATCGATTTATTACATCAAACGTAATAATAATACATCAGACAAATGTAACACTTACAGTGGACTTAATATATGAAGCAAACGAAACATTTACATTGCAAATGTAAATGATATTAGTAAAAACAACAGACAAACACATATCAAACATTATATTAGTCTGATCAACTAGTATAAGTTTGAAGGGGAGTGTTAACATTTATTTTGGATAAATGTGTCATATGTCTCAAATCACACAAACGTCTTGCAAATATATGCTATTGCTGAGACATGTCTTCTGAGACATACATCTGAGACATACAATATTAGATAGCATATATATTACTTTAATCTAAGGACAATGAAGCTCATTACAAACCACACAGTCGACTTGTATCAACACCTACACACTATGAGCAGAGTCTACTGAACCCCTACTAGTGTGACTAACTCTTAGTATTCTTGTGAGCAGCACACAAACCTACAGAAGAATATTTCCTATTGTTTAGGAAATATCACAACCTCAACACACTAACATAAGTGTACAAGATCAGACTAGTCTTATAGTTTTAATCTTGTCTACTCTAAGTAGTTCTATACTCTTAGACTTACTCTATATACTCTACTCTTGTCTCACATACTCCCTCTGTCTATTCTGCCAGTTCTGACTACATTCTAGTACTCACATTCTGTATTTCTGTTGTGTAGAATAGTTGTAGCCTAGGTCTCCTTACTAAGCCTTTAAGGCCCCTTTATACAATTACTAACACTAAGTTGTTTAAAAGTGTATCTCTAGAATGTTCTAGCTTAAAGGGAGGAGTAGAGGTAGAAAGTGTGAATAGACTCAGCTTAGAAGGAGTGAGTAGTAGGCTACTACTTCTGTTATTTGAAACAGTGTTATAAATAGTACTAGGTAATGTAAATGTACATCAAGTATAGAATAGTAGATAGGGAAGGAAAGTATGTAAGAGGTTAGAGAGAGGATCTTACCTTAGGAGTAGTTGTATATAAACATTGTTACAAGTGTGTGCTTGACAATTGTTGCTTGTACTGTAGAGTAGGAAGAAGTACACAAATGTATGGAATTATTAAAGAAATTGTTCAGTATTAGAAACAATATAGATGTACAAATGTAAATTCAAAAAGAAAGACAAACTAAAAGAAAAGGAGGACAATAAAGGAGTAGTAACTGTGGAAGAGTAGAAGGGAGACAAAAAAGTTAGGGAGAGAGATAAGTATCTATTATAGTACTTATTATAAAATGGACTAACTATTTACACTTTATGTTGAAGGTAGAAGGGGACACTAAAGTCAGTGTTAGGACACAAACATTTATCAGTATATATAGTGTGACCAGGTGTTAAGCCAAGCTTGACATTACACCCTTTTAGTGAAGAGGTTCTATGTATAGTCTACTATATATAGTAATTCCTCACATAATGTCAAGCTTAGAGTAGTCAGGGGTTCAATCCTGATGTAGGGTTGTTTGTAAGCAAAAGTATTAGGCTGAGAATAAGCTTCCTAAAAGGGGGGGAGTGAATTTCTTGGTTGCTTGGAATACTAGGGCCAGGACTCTATATTAGGATATCTCTCCCTACCTCTAAAGACTGTCAAGGTTAAGCTAGAAATAGTAACCCTTAGGGTCAAACTCTATATACTAGTCATGTGAGAACACATGACTCTAGAGAGGAGAGTAATGTTAGGACACAAACATTTATCAGTATATATAGTGTGGACCAGGTGTCAAGCCAAGCTTGACATTACACCCTTTTAGTGAAGAGGTTCTATGTATGGTCCACTATATATGGTAATCCCTCACAGTCAGCTATATAGTATAGTATATTACTACAGTTAATAATCTTATAACAAATACATTAGTTTCATATATATTTTATTCCTTAATAGATTTATTCTGTACCGAGTTGTCACGTTTTGTGACATAATGTGACATATTCAACCATGTGTATTACTTAATAATTATGACTGATTTCTACTACTACATATTTACACCTTTAAGTACTACTCTTAGCCTCTACTAAAGCTATTCTTTACCTCTGTAGACAAATTATTAAGCTATAGAAAGACAGAAGAAAACATATTATCAAATACTTACATTGGATTTGAAGAATGTATTAAGTATAGTTGCTGTGGTCCAGTCCAGGTCCAGTCCAGACAGGTTTTTGCTGGACTGTGAACTGGACCAGGACTGATTTCTTATGAAATCCTGGACCTTGGACCAGACCCAGCTGGACCTCTTGTGGACCAGACCAGCAGTCCAGTCCAGGTCTGAACCTGGTTCAGACCTCTGGACCAATTATATAATATATATTAAAATAATTCTGTCTTATTAACATATTATATGAGATAGATATACTATTAAGTACTATAATAATATGTTTCTGAATATATGTAAGCTTATATGTATCAGAATACAATTACTTTTATTATTTGTATTATACTAAGTGTAAAACACAAGAAGTACTAGTGTAATAGAAATCAGTTCCCACAGTCAATGTAAACTGCTGTTTACATCTGTAAGACACAGTATAGTCTATTTGTATACTTAAAGGGTATACAATGCACTATACAATATATGTAAGAGTAGTTCACATCTATTAGGCTCTGTACAGTCCATTTGTATGCCTTAAAGAAGTAGTATCTACAATATAAACAGTCCACAGTCCAGTCCAGGGTCCAGGCAGTCCAAAGCAGTCTGGAAATTTTTGTCAAACACTGGACTGCAGACTAGACCCTTGTTGGACCCAACTGGACCAGACCTCAATCGGACCAGACCAGAGGTCCAGTCCAGGTCCGGACCTGGTCCACAGCAGTCCTAGACCAGACAACAGTAACTATAGTATTAAGTGTTGTCTGCTTTTGTACAGACTAGTTAAGTTGAACAAGGTATTTATACATGAGACAAAAATGATGCTGAAACTGAAGGAGTAGTATACTGACTACTTTACAGTGTGTAATAGAAAGATTAGTTATTATATTACACATCTGAATTCCTTCAAGAGGTGATAGTACTTTAATAACAGATTTGTTGTCTTTACTAGTATTATAATCCTTGTTATTATAATTGTACCCTTTATTAAGCATACAATGTGCCTCTTTAAGGATCTCCTTATTACCTCTAGGGAATTCAAATTAGGGCTCCCCTACTGTCTACTCTTTAACAGGGTTGAGCAAGTCCTCTAGAGTAAGCTGAGTACTCTGAACATGTTTGTGTGACTGTAAATTATTAACAGTATCTATGAGTGAGTTCTCTAGCTTCTTCAACTCTAGGAATTGTACTACTAAAGCCTTAGGACTATCTGAATACTATAATTGAATGTTTAGTATTAGTAACTAAGGCTTTAGGAGTGTAACTTACTAGTGAGTAACTTGTACTAGAACAGTTACTATCTAACATACTTAACTCTTTAGAGCTTGTCCTATACTCTAAGTATAATTGTAAGAGTTCTTGTACTGTTTAAAGTGTAACTGATTCATCTTTCTCTATATAAAGAATAGTATCTAGGGCTGGCTTCTAGTCTTCCTACTTGTACTCAACACTAAGGATAGCTTCCAGCTTTGTAATAACATTTAGTAAGGTTGCCTCTGAATCCTCTCTACTAGTATAAGAAAAAATGACTTTCCATACATTAGGTCTATACAATAGAGTACTATAGGCAGATTTGGTAAACTAGCTTAGTGTTATGTTTACTAAGTTATAACTAAACATGTGTAAGTACTAATACAACATAATAAAAAGTACTTTTACTTACAGCCCTTCTTACTCATAAATCCTTATATGTTCTTAACAGTACTTAATAGTCTTCAGAGATACAGATTTCTATACTACTTTTACTATATAGATAGCTTTAAGTAAGTTCAATTTGTATACATTATTAATACCTGTATTATTTTACTCAATTACTTAAAGACAGAATACCTTTCAATAATGTGCTTTAAAGTACTGAATGATCCTAGCATCTAGTAGTTAGATAAAGGATGTCAAATTGAGAGCAAAAAACTTGAGGCAAATGTTAGTAGGCTTGTAATCAATAATGTGACCTAAGAAGTTGTTTAACAAAAGTAAGATATGCTAGTTTTGTAATCTAAAGACAAGATCTTGTGTTTTAATCCACCTATTATACTTTAGTTGACTCCTTCTGGATGTTGTAGTCAGATAGAGTATGACTAACTCACTCAGTAAAAAGGTATACTATCATCTAAGCTGAATTATTATTCTAATAATAAAAGTTGTACTTTGTACTCTTAGGACTAAAGTAGTAAGAGTGTTTAGACTTTCTTATAAAAAGAGTAGTAACTTTTCACTCCCATCTGTATTACAGGCAAGTCTAATAGTAATACAAAACCTGCTTACTTTTTTACTAGACATTTACTATTGAGTAAGACTATTGTCTAACAAAGTACTATAAAACTATGTTAGGTATGTCTTTATACTCATTTAAACTTAAATCTTATAATACAAAGAGACCTGTTTCATCAAAATTCTACTAGTCTCTTAAAGCATACTTGGAAAGAATAGGTATAAGGCATTCTTACTCCTTAACAACATTATCCTGATTTACAGAACCAGTCTCCTCATACCTCTTCTAGTTCTTCAGTCTATACTTAAAGACAAGTGAGTAGTTATACTTAATAATAATGATTAGTTACTCACACTCTACAAAATAACTGTATCTATCTAGTACTTATCAACTACTCTGTTAGTAACAGTATAGAGAGGACCTGAAGGCTTAGTAAGGAGACCTAGGCTACAACTATTCTACACAACAGAAATACAGAACACAAGTACTGAAACATAGTTAGAACTTACAGAACAGACATAGAGAGAGAGTAAGACAAGAGTAGAGTGTATAGAGTAAGTCTAAGAGTACAGAACTATCTAGAGTAAACAAGATTAAGACTATAGGACTAGTCTGATCTTGTACACTTATATATACTAAACTATATAAGAGTACTTAGAAAGTATGAGCTACTAAGAATGATAAGCTATAAAGAATGAAGGAAAGGAAGGTCAAAGATAAAGGTACAAAGAATAAAGGGATAGATAAAGGGTAAGAGACTATAGAATGAATAAAGAATAAAAGAGTAGTTAAAGGAACAGAATAATAAAGTAAGGAGGGGTAGTAGTAAGAGTTAGTATGTATATAGTTTATAAACAGTACTCTTAAAGGACAGAAGTCCTAAGTTCTAGTACAGAAGGGTGTAGAACCCTTAAAACTGAAGGTACAAGAGTAGAGAACTGTAATATTACTCCCTCTCTAAAACCAATTGTTCTAATTAGTAAACATTAGACTCAGTTAGTAACTTAGACATAAGTCAGAACAGTAGAGTTTAGAAATCTGTAAGGTAGAGTTAATACAGAGTACTCAGATAAAGTTGATAGAAGTCTCAGATTGCTTTAATAGTATGAGTAAGATTCTTAGCAGGTTCTCAAGTGTGTTCTTCAACTAAGTATCCTTTCTAGTAAATAAGGAACTTGAGTTTTCTATACACTAGCTTAGTATCTACTATCTACTCTACTTTGTATTCTGGTTCAGAACTAATGAGTTCTAGTAAAGACAGTAAGAGTCTTTGTTACAAAGGAAAACCTAGATTGTAGTACTGAGACAACAGAACCTTGTTAAACACTGAGTGTATGTACTTCTATATTGTTAGAAGTTAGAGTTTGTAGACAAAAACACTAACCTTCCTTTTAATGACAAAGGGTCTAAAGTGCTTGTTGTCCAACTTCTTTATTAGGTAATCTAAGGTCAGATTAGTGACTTCTAGTATAACTTTGTTACTAGGCTAGTAATTCTTGACTGTAGATCTTTTCTAATTATAATTCTACTTTATAACTTATACTACCTTTTCTAAAAGAGCTTGTGTGTTCTCTCTAGTCTTGTGTATCTGTTCTACAAAGTCTGTTACAGATTCAGAACTGTTATTCCAGTTCAGAACTGTCTCCTAGTACAAATGTCTCTTATAGTTGAGGAAGAACAGAGACTGTTCTATTATAGAGTATTACTAGTTATTGTGTACAAATTCTACTAAAGCTAACTATTCAGACTAGTCTGACTACTAATGATTAATGAACATTTAGAGATAGAGCTTGATCTCCTGATTAACTTACTCAGTTTAACTATTAGTCTACAGGTAATATGTAGTAGAAGGGTTCCTTTAAATTCTGAGAAGTGTGTACAAGTCTTACATGAATTTCAACTTAAATTGTAGTCTACAATTGTGAATGAGCTTCTGAGAGAGTCTATATAACTGGAAGACATGATTCTAATAAATGTGTGTCATACTTTTAGAAGTGAGTTCTGTTCAGGTTGAAACTGTATAGACTTACTTAAAGAATTAGTCAACAATTACACAGATAGTATTATAACTCTAAGACTTGAGTAGCTTACTAATCAGGTCTACTAAGACTTCCTCCTAAGAGTAATCTAGAATCTAATACAGATGTAGGAGAGCCTGAACTCTTGACTAGTAAGTCTTAGTCTGTTAGTATGTATTATAATTAGTTATATACTTTAGGATTTCTCTCTACATTCCTAACTACTAGTAGTTCTAAGTAATAAGTTTCTGTGTTTTGTGTCAGCCTAAATGTTCTACAGTCAGATTGTTATAATAAGCTCAGACAATGTCCTTCTACAGCTTCTAATCCTTTAGAACATACAGTCAGCCTTCCTAGTAAACTTGTCTATCCTTATCCTCCTCCTAGTCTCTAGCCTGCTTCTCTAACTACTTTACTACAACCTAGTTCTGTGTGTGTCTCAGAGCTTATTGTATGTAGGTGACAAAGTCAACATTCTCAGATTTGAGTCAGATCTCTCAGATTGTCTTAGACACAAAACAGGAATTGTCTAGAAGAACAAGATTTTTGTTATTATTCTCTCTCCTTTCATAACCTACTTGTCTTAAGAGTAAATCAGTTTTTGTCATTTGTGTTCTAGGTTTGTAAGTTAGTACAAAGTTGTAGTCTTACAGTTCTAACATTTAGTAGGCCTAATAGTAGTTAAGCTTCTGAGGTGCCTGGAAGTACTAGAGATTAAGGTGATTACTCTAAATCTTAAACTTTTACACAACACTAAGAAGATATTAACACTACTCCTCTAAAGAATAGACAATTGTAAAGAGTTCCTTATTGTAGATAGGGTAGTTCTGTTCTGTTACAGAGAGGGATTCTGATCAGAATACTATTAGACACTACTTTCTGTTAATGAACTAGGACAGTACTACTCTATTTGTAAAGTTGGAAGAGTTAGCTTTAACTTAGAACTTGTCTACAATTGTTAAAACAGCTAATATAAGCTTACTAGTAATAGTCTACTTGAGGGACTCAAACACAGACTACTACTAATCACTCTATTACTAAGGAACATCTTTACTAGTAAGATTGTGAAGAGGCTAGACAATAGTACTAAAGTCTTAAATAAAGTATTAGTAGTAGTTTACAAACCTAAGAAACACTTAGACCTGTTTCAGGTTCTAAGGTTGTAGTCAGTTCTGAACTATAGTTACCTTTACTAGATCTATACAGACCTCTCCTCTACTAATTACAAAGCCCAGATAATCTACTGACTCCTGTGTAAAAGAACACTTTACTTCTTAGAGGAATAGTTTATTATCTTAGAGCTACTATAGAACTGCTTAGATTAGTTAGTAATAATACTCAACTGTCTGAGTAAAGATTAGAATGTTGTCTAGATACACACTAATATACTCTAAGTTAATCAGATTCACAAGAATGTGATTCATGAATAACTAGAACATTGTAAGTAAGTTAGTTAGTCTAAAGAACATTATAATCAGTTTGTACAATCTGTAATTAGTTTGAAACACAGCCTTTTACTTATCTCTGTCTCAGATCCAAATATTATTATACTCTTATTAAACATTCAATTTAGTAAAAACTCTGAATGTATGTGTCTTATTAATAAGCTCCTGAATCAGGGGGAGCAGATACTTGTTTTTAACAGTACCTTTATTAAAGTAATAATAATCCTAGACTAGATAGAGCTTCCTATCTTTCTTTTTAACAAAGAAGAAAGGAGAGACTATAAAGGACTTTAAGAGTCAGATCTAGCTGTTCTAAAGATTTCCCTAAAGGAACTTGTCAAGCACCTCCTACTTGTCTCTGTTAAGTAGATAGACCTTATAATCCTTAGGTTAGAAACTCTTAGTCAATTCAATTGTATAGTCTTAAGAACAGTATTTAGAAAGCTAGTTGAATTCCTCTTTACTAAAGACTTTAGGAAACTCTTAGACAAAATCTAGCAGACTAGGTCTATGTGTGTTCTAGAGTAGAGTCATTCTGAGAGGGTTCTAAACTAGCTCTGTCTTAGACATTCTTCAGATTAACTCTATTCTGTCTTAACTAGAATATGTGTCTACATATTTATTCTAGTTAAAGAAGAACAACTGGTCACCTTTATTAGAACTGTTAGTAACATTAGAAGTGTCTGTATCTACTTAGGACAGTAGTGTAAGATAACTGTAAGACTCAGAACACTAATCAAACACAAGTGTCTACTCTAACTAGTTAATAGTAGGGTTGTAAGTCTTAAGCTATTTGAATCTAATAAAGATATCTGTCTTTCTAAGGTTAGTAACTCTAAACTTAATACTTTCCTTATAATCCTGAATAGTTATCTATAGTTGGACAAACTTAGTAATCTGACTATTCTGGTTCAAGGTTCTGTCTATATTGTATACTAGAATTAGAAGTAAAACACATTGAGTTAGAAGGTAGTGTTCTTATACAAAGACCTTATTAATACACAAACTAGTGTATCTACTGTCTACTAGAGTTATTATTCAGATCTGGAGGGATTCTAAGAAGGGAGCTAAGAGGACAGGAATCTAGAGCTAGTGTCTAAAACATTCTCTAATAAATTACTACTTGTTCTAAAGAGAATGTATAGCTTGTACAGTCTTGTTATTTAAGAGGGTAAGTATATATACTAACATTTCCTTATTAACCTCTCTCTTTCAACAAGAATGGACTCATGTTCTTAACTATGAACTCAGCTAAGACTATTCCTACTTAATACTATAGACAAACTACTAAGTAGTAAATAGGGCTGAGTAGTGTTCTAAACATTCTAAGTTCTTAGAATGTAGAAGTAGTAAGTCAGATTGTACAGATTTAGACTTGGATAAAGTACAAAGAGAAGAATCAAAAGAATCAGAAGGAATAAGAGAACTATCTACTTTTGTTTTTAGCTTTTTTCTTTTTAATAAATAATTTTGTTAATTTACTTTTTCTACTTTTTCTACTTTTTCTACTTTCCTTACTTTATTTACTTCTAATCCTATAGTGTCTATTGAATCAAAAGTAGCTGTTGAAAAATCTGAGTTATAGTCCTTTAGTACTACATTTACTATTAAGCCTCTCTAAAATTCTAGAGTATATAGTTAGAGTCTAGAAGTTCTAAAGTAACTTCTAAATTTGTAGAAAAGGCTTCTTACTACAAATCCTACTTATTACTCATTATTACTCTAATGACCTGACAGATATACTGTCACTTCTACAGACAGTCCTTAATTTGGTACTCTAACTTTCTATAAGTAAAGTATACTCCTTACTTTTAAGCTTCTCTAATGTCTATCAGAACAGATTGATTATAAATTACAGACAGATTAATCTAAGAGCTCAGAACTGTTAGAGCTAGATTTATGTACAAACATTCTGTACAGACTTAATACATTCAAGCTACAGCTTAGTCAAAGGAAATAGTGTATGTTTTCTACTTAGTGTAAGTAATCAGTTCTAGTATTATTCTGAGAATCTTATTAACCAGTTCTAAGTAAAGAGCTTTCTCAAGCATTCTAATAAGGATGTTATTAAACCTGAGTGTGAATCCTACCTTCTAGGCCAGAATATTAAACTTCTGAAAGAAGGTATTAGTAAAATGTTTGCTCTGTTACAGAGACACAAGCTTGTTCTACACATTACACTTCTTATTCAGATTAATAAAGGAAGTACAGAACTGCTCTATAAATTCTGAATACAACTTGTTGTTCTAAAGTCAGATCAGGCTTCTAATCTAATGTCCTTTAATCCAGTTCTGAGCCCAGGTGGCTGTGTTGCCTTCCTTCATAAAGGAGAGGACAAATAGGACACAATTAAGATTTAAGGATAGATTAGTTAAAGTAGTAGTTATATATAGTTTAACTTAGTGTTAGAAGTTCTTAAAGTACTACTCATTAAAGTCTAAAGGGTATACTATATATACTTTCTTTCTAGAACAGGTTGCAACTTTTAGAACAATCAGAACAGGTTCTAAGAGGGCTAGAGGCACATAGTTAGTAAAAGCCTCTTAGATAAAGGTTTGTACATATTAAGCTAGGTCTACTTACAACTACTAATCTAGTAGGACAGTAGGGGTGGCAGTTAGTGTAGGAGGGTCTATGTTTACACTACAAAGGAATTAACACTAAACTAAAAGGGGTAATGAATAGAAGAAGGGTAGTAAAAGCTTAAAAGGGTTTAGAAAGTTTAAAATTTAAAAATGTAAAAGGGTTAGGACAAAGAAAAGAGATCAACACAATAGTAAGTACTAATGTCTGAAACATAAGAGAGTTGTAGGGTAGTAATAAGTAGTCTTAATCTGATGTTAGTAACAGTATAGAAGGGACCTGAAGGCTTAGTAAGAGGACTCAGGCTACAACTATCCTACACAACAGAAATACAGAACACAAGTACTAGAACATAGTTGGAACTCATAAAACAGATATAGAGAGAGTGTGAGACAAGAGTAGAGTGTATAGAGTAAGTCTAAGAGTACAAGACTACCTAGAGTAGATAAGATTAAGACTATAAAACTAGTCTGATCTTGTATACCTATATATACTAAACTATATAAGAGTACTCAGAGAGTATAAGCTACTAAGAATGATAAGTTATAAAGAATAAAGAAAAGGAAGGTCAAAGATAAAGGTACAAAGAATGAAGGGATAAACAAAGGGTAAGAGACTATAGAATGAACAAAGAATGAAAGAGTAGTTAAAGGAACAGAATGATAAAGTAAGAAGGGGTAGTAGTAAGAGTTAGTATACATATAGTTTATAGACAGTACCTCTAAGGGACAGAAGTCCTGAGTTCTGGTACAGAAGGGTGTAGAACCCTTAGAACTGAAGGTATGAGAGTAGAGAACTATAACATACTCCCTCTCAGGTATTCTCATTCTTTCCTCCAGCTACTAACACTTTACAGCTAACATTGCCCTATTAATACTCTCACTCTTCTTCTTTATATATAAGTACTACAACTATAATACCTTGTTAATGATTGGATTTGTTACAATTTGTTTGTAACACTTTAACAGAATATCAGCTTAATCAGACTGTAGTTGTGTCTCAAGAGTAGCTCTTCCTTACTTACTCAAGTACTTTAATAATACACTCTGAGAGAAGAGAAGAGCCCCTCCTAGTTAATTAGTATTACTAAAGTGGTTGATTATTCTATAGTGAGTCAATTGTGGGTTCTTGTTAATAAAACTGATAACATTAATCCAGTCTTTGTTAGTAAGATTATGTCTCTTATACTTTGGTTTTGTAACAGCTAATAACATTATAGCATTTTGATCTTTTTCTTAGTATAGAGAATAAGGAGCAGGCTTTGGACAAGGTTTGCACTTTTTTTCACTCATTATAATGACAAGGAGAAGGTATCCTTAGTATAGGTATGTGTTGCATTTTTTCTTCAGCTCTGTAACTTGTTCCTGACAGTACTATATTTTAAGATTCTTTACTCCTTTAAGTATTAATAAAGCTTATTTTCCATGTTCTATAGAACTGTTAGACTTTTTGCTTCAATTTGTAAACAATTTAGTCTTATTTAGTGTACAAGCTAATTAATTTTTAGTATACAAATGACATCTACTAAGGAATAATCTGAAAATTTTCTATTTGTTATTCTATAGTGAATATTTGGAATAATTTACTGTGTACTGAGTCTGTTGCTAGGAAAAATAAATTCCTTATAAGATATATTCCTTACTACTGTATTTGTTATAAGATTATTGACTGTAGTATAGGTTCTTAAAAAGAAATACTAGGGCTGGGTTGTGTTATTATAGGATCTGAGCTCAATACAGGTATTATAATGACTGATTAGAGAGACAAGTATAGTAATGTTTATTGTCTACATAGTTACAGACAGTGTGCCTGCTAGCAAGCAGAGGACTGGACTGGAGGGAACAAAAGTAATGAGTGTTACTATTCACAGGGCAGAGGGTTGAGGGTAGGCAGAGGTCAAAGGCAAGCAATAAGGGTGAGTGTAGCACTCAAGATTTAAGTAAAGTCCCATGTGATATTCAACCATTACATAAGCTAA
>NW_006760393.1:678183-738855 GCF_000271605.1 Fomitiporia mediterranea MF3/22 | reverse complement strand
TGCTTTTATATTATATTATATAGTAGACACAAGTCTTTTTCTTCAAGTAAAATACTATAATAAAGTATTTACTCTCAATATATTTTTGTTAAAATATATCTACTCAATATTTAAAGCTATTATAATACATATACTGTATTATATTCATTAATAATACTTTTAGAACCTTTATAAGATGTATAAGAATTATCTTTACTTTATAAACTTATTAAAATTCTTACAGTTACTATATAATTTATAAATAATGTGTATTCTACTATATAAGAACTATAAAGCTATATATAAGAAAATGGACTTTTCCCTGACAGAAGATGCATCTCTGACTTAATGAATGCCTCGAGCTTCTTGGACTTTTCACTGGTTTCCTCTACGCTCAGGCCATCTCCAGAATTTAATAAGTAGGACTTGTTTGCAATGACAAGACGTGCTTTCAAACTAAGACCTTGCAAATACACCTCTAGTTCATCACACAGGACTCGAAGTCCTTGCTCATGGCCAGGACCGGAACAGTCGACAACATAGACAAGGGCAAGGGCATGCTCAACGGATTGTAAAAAGGAGTACCCCCCGGGCCGAACCAACATTCTCAGGTGCATGTGAGATGAGACCTGGATTATTCGCAACGGTGAAGCGTCTTCCTCTGCGTTGACTGAGTCAGACTGCAATTGATTTCGAGTGAGGCGGGTTCACCACTTTCCATTTGCTCGTTGAAATGCTACTCTTCGACCTTCGTCTCATCGATGATTAAATCCTTCCCCTCCCTGCCGAGAATGTTGCCCTCTGCGTCAATGCATACCACTGCGGCGGAAGGATTACAGCCATTTGCAAAAGTAATGGCAAAATTTGAAAATCATGTAATTTTTGTCATTTGACAGTATGTATTTGAAAGAAAAAAATTAAATCTTAACAAATACTGAACCAAATTCTATCATCGAAGTGGTAAAATTTTTGGATAGAAAACAGCTTTCATTTACAACAGTCATGAAGAGATTTGGTCTTGAGTTGACTGAAATATAGTACAAAATATCTGGTTTTTTCATATGTTTTAAGTTCTGATTTTTTCCTAACTCTGAATCTGATTGTATAACACTATAAACTGGTATTAAAGGATTATATAATTTTATTATGAGTTTGCATACTGATTTTGAGCTGAATAATTTAGTATATATATTGGTTTTATATTTACTTAAATTTGTCAAAATCAAGTATTTTTTCTGGCCTCTCAAGACTCAGGAAAATTTCTTCTGAGCAGTATTTGTACATGTAAAATCATATTAAGTGTATTAGAACAGAATTAATTTCTTATAACAGCTACAGTATGAATTTCTAAGCTGAATTAAAATAAGTTTAAAGCGTGGTCGACATGTCGGATCACGTGGTTTACTTGCGAAAACAATGCGAGCAGCGAATCCTTTCCTCCTGACTCAAGTTATCACGACACGCTTCTATATTTCGTTATCTCAAGTGACTATCCAAATCTAAAATAGCCATTCTCCACTGTGTCTAATCTAAGAATGCAAAAGAAACGTGAGTCGGACTATCGGAACCAGGACTGATGTATGGGTGACGTCAAAACTCCATCATCATCAGCATTACTTTGGTATATCTAGAATGCTGCTGAAACAGCGTCATTCCTACACACCGCCATGGCTACCTTAAACACATCCCGTGGTCTAAAAAATCTAGCTGGTTCACTAGCTCGATCTCGTCTAGGAAGTCTCAAAGCAGCATGTCCTTATGCAAACGTTCACCGTGCAAGGCTTTTTAGCTCAACTGCTCAAGCGAAAGAATTGAAGGCTGGAGAGACCTCAGCCGACTCGCCGTTCTCGTTTCTGCCTTCAAATGCACTTGTCCCAAAAAGCGGGCGGGGAGAACGCAGCAAGGGATTGACGGAGATTCGCGGATCGTATTACAACCCAGTTACATATACATACCTGGATGAATTACTTAGCGATTGGGGAGGTAAGTATAGGTGATTCTCAGTTATACTCCCGCTGAATATCGTGCATCGCAACAGAATTTGTTGATGGTGTAAAGGTGCGTCACTTCATACGGCAGATATTTTTAGAGACGGTTCTGAGACTGCATTTAGTTTGCTGGCGGTGCCTTTAGTTTGATGCCTCCATCGCGTTTGAAGCGTCTTATGGACATGATTCATTCTCATGATGTATACGTGTCGACTGGTGGCTTTGTGGAGCGTGTGATCGCATCGTCAGGCGGCAATACGAAGATTATCGGAAAATATCTTGAAACATGCAAAGAAATGGGGTGCGTGTATATACAAAATACAGGCTGACTTCCATTTAAACTGTATTCTCACTTCAGATTCGACGTTTTGGAGCTTTCGTGCGGTTTTCTGTCCCTTCCGACGGACGATTGGACTGCGCTCGTCAAGCTTACCAAGTCCATCGGACTCAAGCCGAAACCCGAGATCGGGATTCTCTTCGGAGCTGGTGGTGACACAGAAGGTCTTGAAAGCAAGGGAACGCGTGACCCACGCTGGGTTATTGAGGTATATCATCAATATTATGAAATAATTGTAATTTCAAGTCTGATCCACTCCGTTAGCGTGCGGAGAAGTTCCTGGCTGCGGGAGCTGACAGAATCATGGTTTGTCGACAATTTTGTTCATTGAGTTAATCTTTATCCATCTGTTCATTGCCACTAGATTGAATCGGAAGGCATTACGGAGAATGTCAAGGAATGGCGCACAGATGTCGTATCTTCTCTGACATCCGCTCTCCCGGTGGACAAGCTCATGTTTGAGGCTGCCGAGCCGGCTGTATTCGCGTACGTTACTGTGATATTATGTATTAACTATGCAATATTCAATGATGTTTCTTTCAGTTATTACATCCAGACTCTTGGCGCAGACGTCAACGTGTTTGTGGACCATTCACAAATCGTACAGCTTGCGTGTTTGCGGAAGGGCATTTGGGGAACAAGCGACCTATTCGGACGAGTCACGACATTCAAGCCAAAGCATGACGGTTGAGAATACGGGATAAGAGTCGTAGAGATAACAAAAACCGTCCTTTAGTATTATATTTGTTTGTATGTTGTACGAACGTATGCTGGTATCAAAGTGCTCCGTTTACGCAATTATGATGACGTCAGACGAAATTGATTGACTTTTTAAAATGTGCATTGTGCACGTGAGCAACATCTTGACTTCAACCAACTCGTCTGTGCAGCTAGTTTACTCAACGCGTCATCTGGCAAAGTCATTTAGCAATCGAAATGTCAAATGAACAGTCAGATAGCAGCGTGCACGAGAAGTGGATGGCAGAAGCACAGGTCATGGTAAGGGCACCTGTACACTTTGTTTGCTTCCGTTCATTGGAGAAACTCATTCCACACTAGGCGGAGGAAGCACTGACAGCAAAGGAAGTTCCTGTTGGGTGTGTATTCGTACGAGACGGTGTTGCCATTGCGCGTGCACGCAACAGGACAAATGAGCTACGGAACGTGAGCATCATATGTTATTCATCCATTCATTGCGCATATATTCACAGATCGATACTATATTTTTGGTACTCAAAGGCAACTCGTCATGCTGAGCTCGAAGCTATTGACTCCATTCTTGCCTCGCGCGAGTTAACACCAGACCCCAAGGAGCAACACCTGTTGTGTACAACGACACTTTATGTGACTGTCGAACCGTGCATCATGTGCGCATCTGCCCTTCGTCAAATGGGTATTGCTGCCGTTTATTATGGCTGCGAGAATGAGCGGTTCGGTGGATGTGGAAGCGTGTTAGGCGTTAATGAAGGGTATGATATTGAGGATCGTTTATTGTCCTTTCTTTGGATTTCTGGTAGTGTTCTTGTTATGCTCATTGCTGATACTTCCTTTCTCCCTTGTAAGGCTAAGGCATCCGAAGCATCCCTCGTACAAGGCCATTGGTGGGTACGGCCGTGAAGCCGCCATTATGATTCTCCGACGGTTTTATTTAACGGAGAATGTTAACGGTGAGTGCTGGTTCTTCTCGAGCCCTTCCATCGAACATATTCATGCTGAATCGCATGACAACGGCTCTGTCCCATATGTCATCTCCGCCGTAGTAGTCACATAACAAAGAACTCACCATTATTCCCCTTTCAGCGCCCATTCCAAAGAACAAGGCAAATCGTGTACTCAAAATCGAAATTGCCGATCCGAAAGTGGACTTAAGCTCGAGACCAGAGACATCAACTGCCAACAGAAACGAATAGACCTAACTATATGTGCACTCAATTGCACAAGTAGACTTGTCCGTCCAGATGATCGCAGTTCTGAGAACCTTACCCGCTCTTTGGCATTCATTTCACAAGCGCGTCTACCTGCGGAACGTTACGAAGGACAGAAGTAGCGAGTGCACGAAGTTCTTCCCATACTCTCAACTACTTTGGCTCTTCTTGTTGTTTGGACATCACATTGACGACTTGACCAGTCTTTGTGTCGTCACAAGGTCGCCGACTTTGCATCCGCCTACAAAGCCCGGATTTTCTTTGTGTGCAACCAAGTCGGTTTTAGAACCTGCCCCAAAAGTACGAGTCATTTCTACGGAACGAAACAACCGAATCCATCGCTTAAACTGCCCGAAAAGTTTCATGTTACAAGCTTTTTGAAGTATAATCTGCCGAATTCGGGCTATCGAGTCTATCGTACTATCTCACGGCACCATCACCAAACGATAACTCGCGATGGGAAGCCGCCTATCCTGCATCGGAAAGAACTTATTTCTGCGATTGCATCAGGAAGCAGACACACTAGACTTCTCGAATATGCGCGAACAAGAGGTATGTGGTTAGAAAATCCTTTTGGACTACTAAATTGTTGCTCATCGCTGTGCAAATGAATGGACTGATGCTCCAATCACTCTAAATTGCGGTTTAGCGTCTAGTCTCACATTCTGTGTTGGAACAAATGTCTCCCATTGCCGTCCGTTCAGGCACGTCAGCTGCTGATCTTAAGGCATGACATCTTTCATCACCTTGGCTTCGAAGGAGCAAAGATAGTGCAACGACCGAGCTGTACACTCATTCACATAGGGTCAGCTGCTTTTCGTTCCTGATGAAAGGTTATGGACGCGTATCCACAACGAGAGATCGATCAAGCCGGCGGGGGAACAAGCGGAGAAGGCAGATAGCGCATTCTGGATGGCGAGGGTTCCGATCTAATATGCGAAGAGGGTTGGAAATGATGATGTATATCGAGGAATACGGCAGGAGGAGGATTCGAATTCTCGCGGAGGGTAAACATTAGTAGTGTAGTCATAGGGAAGCCTGTGATCTGAATAAAACGGAGATGAGATGGCGATGTGAGATGGGGGCGAATCATGGCCGTGCCTCCCGGGTCGCGGCACATTGGCGAGGATAGGATGGATCATCATGGGCTGGGTAAGTTATAAGACAGGTGCCGAAGATACGGGATGGGCCCCTGGCGAGCCTCGCCAGCTCCATTTGTTTGTATGCCATCGCGTTACTTCCGCTTGCCACCGTCGTGTGCGCGCTCCCGATTCCCGCCCACACCGCTGCGTTTCTGCCTTTTTATTCATGGTGCTGCACAAAGTGCCTGTCTGGTTCCTGTGCAGGATGGTGGGAACACTCGCCACAGGGTGACCGTGACAAGCCCTTTCCTAATTCGCTGAGCGATGTCACTTAGCAGGACGTGACATCCCCTCTCCAAGCTGGAGGCCCAGTTGGCATCCCCATCAACGTCTCCGGAGTCGGCAACAACAGCGAGCAGCGCACACACTTGCTCGTCTTCGGCCGCAGCACTCGCGAGTCTCTCTTTCCCTACGTCTTTTCTCGGGCCACGGACGACTGGACCGGCAAGGGAAGGAAACACAGTCGCAGCAGCACTCTCGTTCTGGCAACAACACATTGACACGGGCCAAGCCCATCACGACGCCCCCTCACGTCCCGTCAATTTCCACCTAACCGCACTTTTTTCTCGAACCGGGTGTCCGCACCGCCTCTCAGCTGACTGTCATATTGGCCTCAAAATTTTCCCAAAGCAGATTGTCGTAATCGAATCCGAAACACGGAAGAGACGACGACGCGGACGATCGACTACCGCCGGGTGACCATCTCCACCCCGTATCAGTGCGAAGTATCTGCGAGTGCGTGCCCACACGTACATACAAATACACTTGGTTATACAATCATATACACGCGCGCACTTCCCTGAGAAACGGAAGCCGGTTCGCACTCTCTGCTCGAGACTTCGCGCGCGTTCGAGCACCACCACAGGAACGGGCTCCGCCAAGAAGGCATGCTCGGCATCCAGCAAACTCTGTCCGCCGTACCGCACCATACGACGAGCCACTCACCAGCGACAGCCGCCGCCGCAGTAGCCGCCATCAGCGGTCCCATCAGGACCCCTCCTAAAGGCAAACGACAAATATCCTTCGTGCAGAAGCAACCTTCCGACACGGTGTCGCCCACGCAGGAAGAACACGAGCCACTTGCGGCTGTCGATACCATCGCCAATGAGACTTCGGCATGGTTAGACGTGCCGCAAGAGCAAAGTGGCGAAATCCATGAGGGAGAGGTCACTCGGGAAGCTGGGCAAGAGGAGGCCCGCGAAGACGAGAGTAAACCTGCTCTGGATGGTGTTTTTGAGGATTCACAGCAAACCGGGAAGGAGGCAAACGAGCAGGACAGGGTCGAAGGAGATGGAGGAGTGACAAATGAGGCAAACAACGGAGAAAATTACGCCCGGCGACCGAGCTCTCCGCTGAGTGAACTCAGCCCAGCTCCAGACGACGACGATAGTCCGAATCAAGAAGGTGGTGGTGAGGGTGAAGGAGCCACCCAGGATGCCAGAGTAAAAGGGCAGCCACCGTCGGGTGCACAGGTTTCTGACCCTGCGAACCTGATCGATGCAAACGCCACCGACTTGAACAGTGGTTATCCTAGGATCACAGGGAGCGGGTTGAAGCACTCCATGCCGGCTGCCCCATTCAATACCGATCAAAACAGCATTGACGGGCTTCCTCCCTCTTCACCTGTACCAGGAAGCTCGTCACAACTTCCACATGCAACCTCGACGCCACACACCTCGTCTCCTTTGAAGCCAGCTGGAGAGAATGCTCAAGCTGGGCCGAGCGGGCTAACAGCATCGAGTCCTACGAAAATTGGTACGACGCAGAAGTTCGCAATACTGCTTGAGATAAATGCCCTGTTGTTTAAGTACGCTTTCTTTCCTTTGCCTCATGATTAGTTTCAGCCATCTCCTTTGTTGCCACGGATGAGCATATTCCGCTTCGTTTACGTCAACCCGTCCACCTTTTCGTGTTTAGTTCCAAACAACGTTCTTTACTTTCGGGCACAGCTGATTAATTTCTATTTTCAGGACATGCGAAGCCTTCTTCGCAGCCGGGTGTGTCCTACAGACACCAGAAGTGCACCCGTTAGTGCCTTTAATCCAAAAGAATAATTCCGGGTAACTGACAAGAGTATCTTATTTAGATTCGCGAGTAAACTCTCAAGCAACCTAACGTGGTTGTCTGCACATGTTGATGGCGTGAAACTTGTCTCGGTTCGTTGATTCCGTAGCTGTTCGCTCAATGGTCTTTACTGACTGTCAATTTTCCCTACTATCAATGCACAGGAGATACCAGAAATGGATCCCCCAGTTTTAGCATCCTCTGCAGCTCACATAACCTTTCCTGATGGCCTGTTGGATCGTATCAGTAATCTGTACTCTCGGCTACCCATTGTTTTCGCCAAAGACATAGCGCGGAGGAATCAAAGAATTGCATCGTCATCAGGCTCTGGAACGCCAACGCCTATAGGGCATAGAAATTCTGCAACACCTAGTTTACTCCCTCCAAGTGGCATTGGCATAAAGCGGGAGCGACCTGACAGTGCAGGTTATTCTGGCTATGGGAGCCCGACTGCTGCGAAACGCCGGGATACTGGCGATGCAAAGGCTGCAACTCCAAGCACTCCCGTGCAACCTGGATCTGCTGGTGCAATGGATATGCCTCCCCCAGTGACGCCCATGTCATCGCAGTCGCATGGGCAGATGGCACGGCCCGGTTCAAGCATGAGTGGTGTAGGGCCACTAAGTGGCGGTATCCAGGCTTCCAATTCCGCAGACGGGATGTTCCCTCCTAACGCAAGTCCGGGAGTAGGCATGGGTGCCGGAATACACGGCATGGCTAGTATGGGTGGATTAAGCCCCGAAGCACAAGCTCGTGCACGGCAGCAGATGCAGATGCGCCAGATGCAAGCCATGATGCATGCACAAAGTCAACAACAGGCGCATCAACAATCACCGCCGGCGGGTCAGCAGCATTCGACTATGCGGCAGGGTGGCATGCAGAGCGGGAATCCTTCAATGAGTCCGCCTCAACGTCAATCTCAACCAACACCTTCACCGTCACAGCAACAACAAATGATGCAAGCTCAGGCAGTGGCACGTCAAATGTCTCCTCCGGGTTCTGTGCCAGGCATGAACATGAACAGTAATATGGGCATGGGCATGAATGGCACCGATGGCATGAGCCCAAATCAGCAGGGCGGCATGAACAGTAATATGTCGCAGCCGGGAATGAACATGAACATGAACATGAACGGCATGGGTTCGAATACTGGCTCGAATATGCCGTTGAACCCTCAGGTACTTGCAAGCATGGGGCCGCAGGCGATGATGGCATACCAGATCTTACAAAACCCTCAGCACCAGATGACCCAATACCTCAATCAACAGATGCCTGGCTTTTCGCAATTGCCAATGATGGACCAAATTCGGCGATTCTCGTTGCTCCAGGTTTGACTTTTTCCCGCCCTTCCTCATTCCAGCCATTGATTACTTTTCTAATTTTTAGCAACAGAGGCAAATGCAGCAAGGGCAGCGTAATCAGCAAATGATTAGTAACCAGATGATGGGCAATCAAATGCGTCCAACAAATGCCAATGCGTCTGGCTCTGGTACTCCGCAAATGCAGCAACTTGGTCAGAGCAGTCCAATGGGTATGGCCCCGCAAATGCAGTCATCGAATTCGGAAGGCGGGATGCAGTTCCCTGGTACTCCGACGTCGGCGAACATGAACATGCCTAATCGGACTGCCTCGAGTATGGCTATGTCGCAACAAATGGGTAACATGGGTGGCATGGCGGGCATGCCGAATGTACCAAACATGGCAAATCTCAATCCACAACAGCGACAACTGTACCTCATGCAGATGCAGATGCGTGGTGCTGGCGCCGGAGGTAGTGGTGGTGTTGGTGGAGGGATGAATCCGTCAATGATGAATCCGCAAATGTTGGCTGCTGCTCAGGAGCGACAACGTCTTGAACAACAGCAACGGCTTGCTATGGCACAACGGCAGGGCTCACCGTTAAACCCTACTGCAAACAGCGGGCGAGATCAGTTTCCACCTGGGTTACGATCAAATCCAACGCCAAGCATCGGAATCTCTCGAACTGGCCGTTCGCCATCCTTGAGTGGTATGGGTGACATGGTGGGTGGGGCAACGCCTCGAATTGGTGGTCGAATGCTACCTGGTAACGAGGATTATCAACGTCAGGTACTACTACAACAGGCCCAGCGTACCCAAATGCAACAGCAGCAGCAGCAACAACAACAACAACAACAACAACAACAGCAGCAGCAGCAGCAGCAGCAGCAGCAAGGGTTCATGCAAGGGCAAGGCCAGGGTCATGGCGCATGGGCAGGCCAGCAGACACCGCAACAACAGCTACCGTTATCCGCGGGAGCCTGGCCGCAGCAAAATCCTCAAGGTTTCGGAATTGGTGGCTCACCTAGTGGTATGCAGTCTATGGATCTTATGGGCACTCCTCAGCAGACGAACTCAACACCAGTACAGATGGGACAACATAGTCCAACAGGACCCAGTTCTGACTTTGACAGCATGATGAATTGGTAACCCCTCGCGTGTACCTTTTCTTTTTTTCGCTTTTCATCTCGACTGCTTTTAACTTCGCAATGTTCTACGCGTTATGTAACCATAATAATTTTTTGGTCTCTGTCTTGTTTATAATCTCACATCTCTTTCTTACTGGCTTATCACTCTATTTCTTCTTCGTCTCTCTAACAACCCGTCACATCCACTCTGCTCACCAAACTCCCTACCCCCGCCGCACCCACACTTACACATTGTCCCGTTTGTCCCGCTATCGCTCCCCGAATCATTGCTCATCCGTCTTCTATCGGGGTGGTAACACGCATACGCCCTTTGCCGTTGTTATCTGTTGTTGTCCTGTGGCTTTGTATAGTACCTGATGATATATCGATTGGCACACCTAACTCTTTTTCTTTCCTTCCTCTTCGTTACTAAAATAGACGTAGTCAAAAGTCACTTTTCCCTTTTTGTCTTCTCCCATGTTTTCTATCTCTGAATATGATGGCACATACCCTTTTGTATGCGTGAGTCCATTTGTAGCTTACAATTTTGGGGTGAGAAGTGAGCTGTTGCTATTGCTTTTTTTTGCGTGTAATCAGGTCTAGAAGAAAGCAGGGCAATTACAGCTATTGTACCAAAGCCTTAGTATGGTATGGTATGGTATATAACCAGTGTTGGTCCCTAAAGCAAAATGCCAGGGCTGCTGGTTAATGTACATATCAGGAGTAACTACTGTAATAGCTACAATTAACTGCCCAGTATACTCAGGGTACTACTAGTATGATAGTAGTAAATGCTGTCCTGACTGTGTACTAAAGTATAGAAAAAACAAAACAAATACATATATAGAGACCCAAGTAAAAGAAGTACATGAGGAGGGATGCTAATTTCATAGTAGATGGTCTTGTTTTACAATCCTTTAAAAGTGCTTTATTTTACTAGATTCTACACTATTATACTGAGATTAGATGAGATAAATCCATTCAATGACAAAAGGTATCCTAACTACCTTTATTGAAGAATTATCAAGCTCAAAACTTTAACCAAATATTGTCTTTACATTCTAATGAATGAAGTTAACATAATAACCTTTTAGTAAACATACAAGGTACTATAAGATTACAATCAATATAATTAAAAACAATTTTACTAAGCCCATTATTCCCATCAATTAAACTAGTAGAAAAATGGTTGAAGACATACAATTACCCTTTTGTGATTACCAAACAGATTTTGTAGGTCTAGTGTTGAAAAATTACAGCATTACTGATTACGAATGGACTAATCCGGAATTGAACCGGACCCCTCTCGCATATTCTTGACAACACTTCTGTGCTAAGCGAGCGTGATAACCAACTACACCATTAGCCCGACACAATATATGTTACATTAAAAATATCTATCGACTTTTAAAATTTACAGAAGTTAAGAGAAATATACAAGATATTCTAACTACAAATTTCATGGTATGTTTCACTTCCTGAGCCTTCACTTGATGAGAGGCGAAACCGATCAAGCAAAATGGCAATTAATTTTGTTGTGATGTTTGGCTGGCTGGAACAAATAAACGCGTCTGAACACGTTACACGTCATCACGTTACTCGTAATTACCGCTCTGCCTGGTCCTGTCTAACGAACCTTGGCTCCGTCGTCTTGCTCTTGACGATTGGCACTTACGAATCTTTAAGGCAAAAATCAAACGTTCAGAATGGTAAAATCGACGACCATTGTACGCGCGACGGATGCGCTTCCGCTTGCCGCCACCGTCGATGATGAGCAGGTGCGTAGTGTTCTCTCTAAGTTCCTCTTACTTGCTATACTGCCTCAGGAAAGGACACTGACAAGACTTTATCCTACTTTTGCAAATTCAACAGACGGAGCAGGAACTGCAAGAACACAAGCAGCAAGCGAAGCTCATTTTCCGGCGAATAACACCCAATTCTGAGCCATTATGCTCTATTGAGAGTGGGCCTTACACTCTGCAGTACGCTTCCTCTATAAGCCTTGTCCCTTGCACGATTTAGTGCTGAGCAAAATTATTTTTGTCTCTGTGATCGTAGCTATATGATTGCGGACAACGTCGTGTACCTTACGATCGCGGACAAGTCATACCCACGCAAACTCGCGTTCTCGTACCTCGATGAGCTATCAAAAGAGTTCCAGAACTCATATGGCACGAAAGTGGAGGGTGTGCGCAAGCCTTATGCGTTTGTCGGGTTTGGTGCGTACTCGTTCTTTTGCTACGGTGTTCTGCTCAGAGTTCGTGGGACTAAGCATTATACTAATTTGGTCTGGACACAGATACGTTCATGAGCAAGACTGCACGATTATACCAGGACACGCGAACTGCCAGCGCTGCGAGCTCGCATCTGGACCGGTTAAATGATGACTTGCAAGACGTAACGCGAATCATGACTAAGAACATGGAGGAACTCCTTTGGCGTGGGGATTCTCTCGATAGTACGTTATAATCCATTAATCCATACTCTCACTTTCGTTTCTTCTCGAGAATAAGACACCTGACTAATGTGTTGACTGTCAGAAATGTCGCACCTTTCGACCTCACTACGATCTGAATCGGAGAAATACCGGAAAGCGGCGCGTAACATTAACTTCCAGGCAATGCTCCGGCAATACGCGCCTCTCGCAGCTGTTGCATTTTTCTTGATTCTCTTTATTTGGTGGCGCTTCTTATAGATGCATCGCTGGAATCTGTGAGGCGTTACGAGGGACCTGTGTATCAGGAGGCTCATACTATTCAACACGAGTATTGAGGCGGCTATATGTACATACAAGTACCCTGTTTTCTTTTCCCTGAGTATATTTTATTTTCGTTCGTTCCTACTGCATCTGCATATACATACAGTACTAGTATTTCACCTACATGCTGTTCTCACGTTGACTTGTTACTGAGCATGCGGCATAATTTTCTTTTGACATGGATACTGTGGTTTATTGACAAGTTACAAAACTGGGTGGCTCCGCGGGGACTGACTGAATGGGAAAGATGGGAGGAAAATGCGTATTTTTGTGCGAGATATATATATGAGCGCAGAGTGAAAACGTAAATTCTTTGAGGCACGTTACATGTACAGGCAGGCAACGTGCCTTTTACAGCCCACTGCCCATTGTCATCAAACAGCATCAACTCGTTTGTCTCCCGCTTTCATCGTCAATACCGTAGACCAATTTTGTTGGTTCGATCTTGTTGAGCGACTTCTTGGTATGCTTCGTTTCATATTATGGTCATTTCCGACGTTATAGCTTCTCACTTATGGTTATATATGCATTCAGAAAGGGGGTGCATTTAAAGTCAAGTGCACCGACCACAAAGCGATCCACTGAGATCGTAAAATATCCACTATATCCACCAGACAAGTAACATCTAAAGATATGTCCTACCTTTACGGCGCATCTCCTTCAGCGTACCCTCCACCCGCAGGAGGAGTGCAAGCAACAAACTACGGCGCACCTCCGCCTACCGCTAGTAGTAATGCGTATCCTCATTCACCCTACGCAGTGCAGGCCGCCGCTCCACATTCGCCCTATGTAGGTGCAGGCCAGCCTCAACCACCAGCGGGGGCCTATCCACACTCGCCGTACGCTAGTTCGGCGGGATCGACTACGCACGCGCCAACGACGCCCGGTGGATATCCTAATGCTACATCGCCGATGGTTGGAGGACAGATGTACTTGCCCCCTGGTGCTCAACTTACTGTCGGTTCTGGTATGACCTCTCCTACTATGTCTGCGCAGCAGTCACAGCCGTTCACTTCGAACGTCCAACCTGGTGCGGTAACTTATACGACAACGACGGACGCTCAAGGTCGCATTACGTACCATCACTTTAAGTAAGTGGAGTGCACCGTATGCTCCACGAAAGTCGAGTTAATGAATGTCTATTCTTTTTGTGTGATAGGGCAGAACCTTCGACGTGATTTATTTTTATTTTGTATGTGCTTGTATGCGGAGGCTCAAATAATAAATAGATACAAATCACCGCAAGGTGTAACGTACACTGGCATACAATGGGTCCCTACGGAGACTTCATTCCATCCACCTGTTGGTATCCCTCCAGCTGGTCCAGTTAGTCCTTTCGCTATTTTTGCTACGAGACTTTGGGTTGAACATCGGATCAATAGGACGTCATTGCCTCGTTCCGAGGCCAGTTTCCTGCTGCGCCTGGAGCCAATACTCAATTTGGAACTGCCTCCGTAATGCCAGGTTTGGGACCCGATTATCGGGATGACGCCTTTAAGTCTCCGAGAGAATTGTGTGTTTATGTACATTTGCAAGATATGATTTAATTTTAACTCGTCATTCTTACAGAGAAAAAGAAGAGAAACGCCGCAGGAAGGAAGAGAAGAGGCGTAATGCGGCCTGGGAGGCCGAGCGTATTGCGCGCGAAAAAGCAGAAGATAAAGAGATGCGCAAGGCTGCTCGTGAACGCGATGCCGAACTGGACCGTGCAGCGCGCATGCGTCGTCCCAGCTACGGAGCCGGACTCGGCGCAGGACTCGGCGCAGGTGCATATGATCGCGAACGATCTCGCGAACGCAGCAGTGACCTCCTCCGCGAGAGGGAGTTCCGTGATCGCGAAGAACGTGAACTGGAGCGCCGTATGGGCGACCTCGACGTCGGTGGTCGTGGAAGCGGCTTTGGGGGCGGAGACTACGAAGCGGGTTATGTTCCGCCTGCTGCTCCTGGGACACGTTCGAGACGCCAGTCTGTGTCTGCGCGGGTCGCCCCTGCTGCCGGTATTTACGACGATCCGCAATACGATCGCGACGACGATGAGTATCCGACTTACGGAAAACGTGATGCATCCCGCCACCGTTCAGGCATATATGCTGCTCCTGAGAGAAGTCGCCCAAGCAGTATCTATGGCCCTCCAGAGCGTGAACGCGCTGGTCGTCCGACTAGCATGTACGGTGCGCGCGATCGTTCGCCATACCGTCGTGATGCGAGCCCACTTCCGCCCAGTTTGGGCCCAGGCGGTGTAGAAGTATACCCACCAGGTCATATTTACGCTGGGCAACCCGTCACGGGATCCAGCTCCGGGTTCGGGGCTGGTGGACTCGGAGGAGCTTCACCTCGTCTCGGTATGGGAGGCGGATTGTCTCCCCGTGTTGGCGGTGGTGCCATCCCTGGTGTTTCCCCACGCATTGGAGGCAGAGCCGCACTTGCCGGAGGTGGTGGATACGGCGCTTCGCCGTCTGACCTCCTCTCTGCGCCAGATGCATTCTCTCGCCCGATTAATTCTGCGCATACGTTCACTCCGTTCAAGGATATTCGCATACAGTCCATGGACTGTTTCTTGGAGCACCTCCTCTTTCCCATGCCAGCTGTGCTCGGGACGCATGATGTGCTTTCGGAGGATTGGGGTAGGCTTATGAACGTCAGTCTTTTCTCTAATTCTCTAGTCATATTCGAGTACTATGTTCTTACCCTTATTATCCCCTTTTTTGATGTGAATAGGACCTCAAACTTGCCTGGCAAAACCGACTCCCGCTCCCCGCCGATAAGCCTACGAGGCGCTCCGACCTCGTCATCGACTTGCTCGATCTCTGGAACAGCGCCTTCTTCATCCCGCGCTGCGTCGAACTCGTCCTCTACAAGGGACGGAACCAAAAGTCCGGTCGGGGCGCAAACAACCCCGACACTCGTCTCGCACCCGAAGAGCTCGTTTCTTCGGACTCCGATGACGATGACGATGAGACTGATGATTCGGAGGAAGAGGGTGGGTATGGGGGTCAGTATGATTCGTATGGGAGACAGGGGCACGCGTCGAGGAGGGAGATGGCGAGGGCTGCGAGGCAGAAGGTTAAGATGGAGCGGAAGGTGCAGAGGGAAATTGAGAGGAATAAGAGGTATGCTTTGTGGTTGAGGTATGTTGACCCGAGGTCGATATAAGCAGCTGATTGCCAGTGGGCAAATTAACCTCGTTTCTTGAGAGAAGACGACCTGGACAGAAGGAATAATAGATAGAATGAACAAATGCTGAACTTCCGAACTTTCTTCTATGATTGACTATATGCGTGTATTTCTTGCTGCTTTGTACGTTATTATCTATGCTGTGAATATTATTGTCCATGGAAAATCTGTACTTTGCAGGAGCATGTTTCTTACTTTTAAACAAGGAGATCAAGCAATGGCAAGTATAATAATGTGTAGCTGGAAACAAAGGAGTAACAGAACGAAGCACACAAAAATCAAGAGTAAGAACGAAAACGCAAGGTGTTCCCCTTATTCCTCGTCCTCCGTCTCGGTCCTTCGTTTCTTCTTTTTCTTCTTCCTTTTCTCCTCTTCCCCTTCCTCTCCAACAACACCAGCGACAACATCTCTCTCCTTCCTCTTTTTCTTCTTGAGCTTCTCTTCGACGGTTGGCTCGGCCTGCTCGGTTGGTGCGACGAACGCTTCTGCGCGTTTTGCTTGGCGTTCGGCTGTAACTTCTGCTTGCTGTAAAAAAAGTTAGTAGAGAAGGGGTAAAGACACAAAAGTGATAGGTAAGGGATGGTTGAAGGGATGGAGGCGGAGTAATAATTGTACCTTTTCTTTCCTCTTTTGTGCTTCCTTGGCTTCTTTTTCGCGAGGTTTGAGGAAGTATTCTCCTGATTCGAGTTGTAAGTCAACCTACAATACGCACAAAATTAGTACAATCACATAATCAAAAGTTAGAAAAGCATTTTTTTAAAGAAAACTGACCTTGCGAGGCTGCTGAGGCGGCGGGAACGGCGTATACACTTTCTTCTTCGGTATATTTGCTGTCGTTGAGCCGTCCACATCGAGTCCCGCTTCTTTCCGAGCTTCATCTTTCGATCGATGCGCCTCGTTCTTCCGAGCAGTCTTTTCGGAGGTCTTGAGGTGTCGTTTACGGAATTTGGGGAGGAAACGGTCCCAGGACTCGTTTGCGAGTTTGGGGTCTTTGGCGAGTTCGCGTTTGATCATTAGCTCCTATGTTGTATATAGATGAGTTATGAGTTGAGGTTAAGAGATGGAGAGGTCGGTTACTTTTATTCGATATATTGGATGGATGTTTCGCATGCAGTCGAGTACGATTCGACGGACTTCTTTGAGCGATTTGTATGGGCCCATGGCGCTAACTGTGTTGCCTTGTACAAGGACATAGCACTGGGTTAAAAGTTCAATTGCCTAAATGTACCAACGAAAATCGTCAGGACAATTTTCACAACCTTCAAACAAATGAATAGTGAATAAACTAAAATACGTACCTTCAACGTACTCCCATCAGGTCCAATAATCCTCTGCCGTCTCTTAACGAATCGTTCCTTATTTCTGACTAAACCGCCAATTTTGATGATGTCGCAAGCCATGTCGTCGTTGAGGATCTTCACGGCTTGGCCAAGGGCGACTCCACGCGCGAGGAGTTTGATCATATCGCGAGCTTTGAGGATGATGTATGGATCGAATGTCTTGCGGGTTGTTCGGACGGCCATTGAACCGTGTATGAGGTCTAGTGTACATGCGATGCCCTAAAATAAAATGTATTTAGTCTTGAGTGAAGTCAAGAGTGAATTAGGCACATACGTGAGATTCTAATGCTTTCGTTACTGCGCTCCATACTTCCCGAAGATATTTTTCGCGGTACTTTGGAAATAGTGTTGCGAAAGATGATTCTTCGAGGAATGTTCCACCCTTATTGTCCGTGTTCGTGAAGGGGTCGATTTTCCACTGAAATAAGATTAGCACTATTAACTTGAAGGAAAGTAATGTATCTACACTTTGAGGCAGTCAGAAATGTGCGAATACAAGAGTTTAGCGACATACTCACTGGTCGATGTCATCCGTGTCCCAAGCTGAAGAAGGCAGGTAAGACGCTAAACTTATTTTAAAGGTATACTCCGAAGCATACGCTTGTCCTTTCTGTGCCTCTTGTTCTTATTTACAACCGGAGCTTCGTCGGTTTCGGAAGCCATGTTGGGGAAACTATAGCGAGGTGGAGGTAAAAAGTTAAGAGCAGTTGGCACTGCTAGCCCGACTTCCGGATTTGCAGATCGGCGAGAACCACAGACGCGTTTACTGCCAGACTGGCTGGTCATTCACTAACCACCATCGTCTTCTCTTCGTATATTTTTCCTTTCGCCGCTTTAACTCTGCAAAACTCACTCATGGACGTACTTACCGAAGACGTATCATATGGAGATACCACGGCTGCTCTATCGTACGATGAAGGAATAACATATGAAGAACAAGTCGCGGCGCTTCCGGCCGAGCTACCGAAGAGCGAATCTTTGGGTCTCGCAACTCGCATCAGTTCGAACAAGGTGTACTTGCCACCCGAGAGCATGTCAAAGGGAAAGGTGCGCGTCGTCTCCGGGTGAAAGAAATGCGTGCGGCGTTCGTCTGACGTCGAGAGTTTTCGCCACGCTTGCTTCCTTTGCATTCCCCGGCTTTTATTCTTTTGGACGTTATTAATATTTTATATGTCGGTATGGAAAGCGTAAAAGAAGTGACGACGCCGGTGAGGAGATTATGGATGAGGATGACGAAGGCATGAACGCAGGTGGGGTATTCTTCCCTCACATTTGTTTTGCACGGTGATTAACCAATTGTTGCACTAGACGGTTTGCGTCCGAACGCTCTGTATCTTCGTGGCTCGCCCATTACCCATCTACCTACGAATAACATATTTGCATATGCCCGGCATTTCAATATGGAACCTGTTGGACTCGAGTGGATCGACGATCAGTCCTGCGTTCTCGTTTTTCCAACAAACGCTGCTTGTCGAGCTGCTGTCGAGGCTTTCCGTAAGTCGCCCAAGGAACAACCCGACTTTGACGATTGTGTCTCCGCAAAACCGATTCCTCTTATTTTATGGCCCGCTGAGGACCGTATCAACAAGACCCTCGGTATGGCGGAGGGCTTGGAGGGACCACTATCCATGCGTGTAGCACGCACGAATGACAGGAAGATTCGTGGCGCGAAACAACGCAGTGCTTTCTATCAAAAGCACGGTATGGATGCAGGTAAAGACCCTAATGCGCATGCTATTGGACGAGCGCCGGAGAACGACCTTGCTACAAAGCGTCGCAGAGTACACGAAGAAGATGACGAAGAGAAGCGCCGCCAGCTTGACGAGGAACTTGATGATTTTTTGCGAGCGGAAGACCGTATTCCATCACCTCCGCCTTCTCCGCCGTCGAAGATGCGTTCAGACTATATGACAAATGACGGACACGAAATAGGAAGAATATCGGGTCTTTCGCTTCTTGACCGAACGTCTCTTATACGCGAGCACTTTAGTGACGAGGAACGTGGGGAACGTCCGTATCTGCGAAATGGCCGTCGTCAAGACCAAAGAGGCGGAAGAGGACGGAGACGCAAGGAATGGGGAGAAAATATATCTGTACCTCCTCTTTCGCGTCGCAGAATCAATGAGAACGATGCCGGTCTAGCGAGTCGATCGGAGCGACCAAAGAAAACGCTTCAGGAGTTGGATGATGAGTTAGATGCGTTCCTTCATGGAAATGATTGAACACTGTTCACGCCACTGCATTACCGTCTTTATTGTTAGCTTGCCTTTAACCATCTTGCTGCTGATTTTGTTTGGCGCAGACTTCATTGTAACTTGAGCCCTACTCATTTTGTCCTGGCTAAGTGGAATAAATCATCGTTAAATGTAATTAAATTTCTTAGTAGAACGCACACGTGACCGACGCGTCTGGGTGGCACCTGAACTGCTTCCTTATCTCTAGATTCTCTCTACCTAGTACCATCATCACAAGATGGCACCCGCCTCGGAAAATACGCTTAATCCTTACCTTACCTCTTCTATCCTACAAGACGAGGAAGATGATGACGGCCAGCTTACTCCTCTCTGTCATCCAGATGGACATGTCGAGTCCTCAGGTTCCTTCTTCTCTCGTGTTAAGCATAGTATCACCAGTTCTCCGCTCGGAAGTATTCTCGGACACTCTAGTTCAACTTCTCTTCGCTCTAATAACTCGGAATCGAAGGGAAATGATAGCAACGTCAAGGCAAATCTTGGAGTTCAACGGGACGACTCAAATTCTGTAACACCACGTCGCTTATCTATTATCAAACACGCCTTCCTACCTATGCCTGGTCGCTCGCCTTCGCATTCTCGCTCAGCTACTGTTAGCTCCACTCAGTCTGATATTTCTACGGACTCCAGCTCTCGCTCTGCTTGCACATCTTCGTTCTTGCCTGCATGCTTTTCACCGGCCTCACAAGCTTCGCTGCCTACTCTTGCCACGTCTGTTCACGATAGCGACAATGAAGACAAATGGTCTCCTACCTTGAGGTCCCCGTCAGATGCACAGGAAACGCCTCCTCTCACTCCAGATATGCCTCAGCAAGCAGTGGTTTCTTATCCGAACTCAGATGGCGCATATAGGCAGAGAAGGTCTCACAGATCGGCCTCTATCTCCATTAAGGATGATGGCAATCCATCCTCGGGCTCAGACAGTAAGAAGGGAAAGAGTCCTGCCACACCGTTTGTGAGTGCGACGATCGTGCCTTTGCTCTTGCCTGATATCAAACCATGTTCGGCTATGTGCAGCCGTATGATACTCTCATAGCAGACATTAGTCCTCCTACTGCTCCAAACAGGACAAAAGATGAAGATCTGAGTCTCTGCGATGATAACGCTGAATGGTGGGGTCTGGAATATACTCTTGAAATGAGTCGCAGGGATAGTCGCGCGTCGGATTCTTCGACGAGTACAACTGGAGAACACTCAAAGGTTCGTAATCTTTCCTCTGTCCGCGTCTCTTAACTCCATTTTTTCCAGAGCCGCGAGTCATGGGCCGCAATACACCAGGGTGCTGTTCCACCGGTCTACGCCGATGCGAATTACCAGGATTGGCAACGCTGGCATCGTGCTCTAGATAAAATTGAGATACGCCGTCGCAGAAAGCGCACTATCGATTTCCTTGAAGAATCGGAACACCTTGCTGGGCTGTTTGTTGACGAAATGCTTGCTCAGCGTGCAGTCCAGATTCATGTGCGTTTTATCACTGAGCTATTACGCCGTATTCCAAAAGTAGACTCATGCTAGGTATTAGGAGGAGCTACTCACAGAAGATGAAATTTACGATGCCCTGGTGTGGGTTGAATATGCTAGTGAACGCCGACCAGTATGTCTGTATTTTGATCCATAAGGAAGTTGACTAAAATGGACTCCATACTGAAGGACCCATTCTTCCCACCGGAAAGGCATAGCCTGGGCTGGGTACTCAAAAGCCACCGCTCAATTGCATGCTTGCGCGAGCTACAAGAAACGCCAGCCGATGACGAGTAGCTTTGTATAACATGGGGTGACACGATTCACTGCCAAGCCCTTGCCGTTGCATTTTGACTTTAGACATTCTGTTTGACATCGAGTTACGAAAAGCTTGCGGACTGAAATTTTCAACCTTGTTGCTGATGCCACCCCGGACGACCCGATTCTTTGTTTCTTGTGAACGAGATGATTCAGGACTTGCATTGGCAATGATGATCACGATAAACGCAACCGCAAATTTTAAATATTCGAACCTTCTTACAACCTTAGCAACAAGTCCACGATGACGTTCGATGGATCCTAGTTTTCACCTTGTCGATCTGTTCCGTTAATTTCTCCCTCTCTTGTACGAATATCTTATTTGAAAAAGGCTCGAGAGCCGTGAGCTCTGCGCTTTAGAACTTCCCTTGTTGAAACGTATCTGCTGTACTTGTATTATAGAATTACGAACTTTATGTCGTGATTAGAGAAAATACACTAATGGACTGGGTGAGTCGAAGCCGAAAAAGTATCATGCCCGAAGTAAGCATGGCTATATGCGCCTGGGGAGACGGTTAACAGCACGTTGTAATTGTCTCGCCTCACTAATTGTCTGTACATGCCATGTACCAGAGCACCAATAGCTTGTTGACGTTTCCTCTGCAGTGGATGACAACCATATATATGTCCGATAAGATCCCTGGAAATATAAACATATTCCAAAAAATACTGCCAGAACAACTCAGGAACGGGGAAAACCTATTACTTATATCTTGGCGAAACCACGGACGTGTACGTAGGTGGTGGTAGGTCTTGGTGGGTAGTCTGAGTTGCCTGCGACGAATCCTCCGTAAAGCCACTAATATCGGAGCTATGTGCAGAAGACATTTCAATGTTTGAAAGCATCAATCCATGAGTCGATGACCCCGCTTCCTCCACGTTTCGACGATGCTTCCCTGTAATTGATCGTGCTCCTCTAGGAGGTAATTCAGAGGTAGGAGCAGGAAACGGAGTGATAGTCGTATCAACCTCGAGAATCGGGTCTAACTGTTCCGTGTGTGCAACCCATATTCCTTTGGCGCTTCGTAGCCTCTTCCTTCGCACAAAGAAGTACCACATCCCCACAACAATGAGACAGAGTGCTACACCACCGACAACGGCACCGACTGTTGCTCCTGTATTTGACTTTTTTGTATCGTGTGATTGAGAGTTCCGATTTTCTTGTGTTATATCGCCGTGACCTGTCAAAGTTCGTAGGGTAGGAGGTTATAATGACAAGCAACTTGTGATGGTTTTAATAATTAATTACCAACCTTCGTTCTTAAGACCGTGAGCTTCTGTTGCATTGAATATTCCACCAGACCATGATGCCGCTTTTTTATTGATAGTGAGACAGACAAAGTCGCATCAATTTTGGGAAGAGCTTACGATATGTCGTCACCCAAACAGGAATTGCAGTCTCTGGCGGTATCGCAACTTCTAACGGATAATATCTACAAGATTAGTTTGTCAAAACAAAAGGATTAATTAAACACAAGAGATGGGATGGGGGGAAAGTTCAGTTTTAAAAGGACGCACGTATCGGATATAAAGTCTGTACAATTCAATGAGTAGCTATCCCATCTGTTGTGCAGGTTAGTGAACCTCTTCGAATAGAGCGGATGACACTGACGTTCTTGCTGTACCATTTTGACAAATAGCACATGCTTGAAGTGCGTTATATTCAGCCCAAGAGCTATAAAAATAGTTATTCATAAATAAGAAATACATGTTTCAATGTCCAAAGGTGACAGAGGACATACCACCGACATTTCTGTGCTACTTCTGCGTCCACCGTTAGGTAATAACCACCTGGCTTTATTTTAGGTACGTCATAATCTAGAAACGCAAGTGTCTATATGAGCATAGGTCGTCTTAGTAGAGGAAGAGCTTACTTCCCCCAGGACTGCACGGACTTCCGAGATAGCTAGCAACCAAGCACGGACTCTGACTTGGATTCAGCGAGTTATTCATCCAGCCAAATCCTTCCAAGCATTCGGCCTCCGTTCTCACGTCTCTCCGTTCTAACGTCGAAATTTTGCTGAAGCCTCGCCCTATCATTGAAGGTGGAAGCGCAGGCAGGGATTGGATTTAATCAGACTAGGGAACGATAAGACCTAGTACTGAAGTCAGACATGCTTATAACGGAGGACAAAGAGGGGCTCTACATAGAGTCAAGTATGTCTCACTACTCAAATCAGCCTTTGTCCAGTGCAACAGCAGATCGGCTATTGAGATCAGTCATACTACACGCATATAATGTCTTGAGGTTCCCACTAAACGTCTACGCAAGCCCGACACTAATAGACCAAAAACTTGTGAATAGCTCCTCTGTGTTGCGTGAAATTCGCCAATAAGAAGTAAGGAAGGGAGAATGAATTTGAGAGCTGAACATGCTGGCCAGTGTACCGAAGGCATGAAATCTAAAAGCATTGAAGTCGATGGTGATGCAGCGTCAGAGTTGGGTCTTCTCTACCATATTGGAATGTAATGATTACTAAGCTGCATTGTGCAAGGCGTCGGCTCGGTAACCTGAAACAGTCTTGGTTCCAACCTTGTCTAGTCTAGTAGAGTAGAAGATCAGTTTGAACATAACCTGTGACGGAATTCATGACTTGGTACCTCCACTGACTCAAGATAGATCCTAAAGCCTTTGCTCAACGCGAACGAAAGGAAAACGCTATAGGACTTGATATGTACGCCCTGACCTGCCGTCACCAGCCAGCAGCACCTGTCGATTTCGACGCCGACGAAGACGCAGTCCTCCTCCATGGCTGGCGCAAGCACCCGAACCTGCAGGGTTGGATGGAACGGCTCTACCGCGAGAAGGGTGGCGTCCATAAGTACTTTAATAACGTCAACCTTATGCTGACTACTGAAGACCTCGACCAACTGGAGGCCGACGTCCGGGCACGCAGGCTGCCACACACGGAAGGCTTTTTCTTCGGCGTAAGCACCAGCGAGGATGAGGAAGACGACCTCCTGTTCATCACCAAGGCGCGTGAAGCGCTGAAGGCAGGGTTGTTCGTGTTCTACGACTCTTGGTGGTAGCTTCACTCGCGCCGACTCTGGTCGACGTAGGTTACTCGTCCATGGGTTGAATCCTCTATCGCTTCAAATTCAAAACCAAAGAAAAGGCTCTTGTCAGGTGGACGTGAGATGCACCAAGCAAGCTTTCATGTATGACAGAAAATCTCGATTGGACAGTCCCGAATTGCAATGGTTCTCATATGGATTCTGCTTTCTGCCAAAGTCAGAGAGGGCGATAAATAACGAGACGGTACTCTCCCGTCGATCAGCGTGCTGGATCACTTAGTCCGGGATCCGGGATCTTCGTTCGTTTAAAAGGAGAAGAGAAGGGAGAGAAGCAATGGCATAGCAATGACCGGACTCGGGATGCTTCATAATATCCAGTTTGCATAGCATACAACCTCTCCTCAATCACTGGGACAGTGTTAGTAGGTTCTGTTTGAAATAGTTTAACAAACTATCACTACCATATCTTTCTTTGATGAAAGTTTTAACCTTGTGACCACGAATAAGTCAGCCTCGAGCAGTTCGACTTTCTCTCGTTCTAATCGCGAATCGAAGGTATATTCCAAACCTCAAAGGGAATAAATACGTACATGGAGTATGTGTCTAATGTACATCACTTGTCGAAACTATCGATGTATATGTAGGTGGCGGCATATCTCGTTCAGGTGAATGGAGTACCCCGGATGTGCCCTCAGGAGTATGTCTATCGAAGTTGGGAGTAGATGACATTTCAGTGCTCGAGAGTATGGTTCCGTCCGTTGATGACCTCGGTTCTCCCAAATTTCCACGATTCTTTCCCGCAACTGCGAGTGTTTCCGTAGGTAAAGCGGAGATAGGCAACGGAGAGATAGAGGTATCAATCGCAGGACTATGATCCGATCCTTCTGAGAACATGGAACGTATTTCTATGTCGGTACGTATTCCTCGAAAGGCTCGTCGCCTTCTCTTTCGCACAACAAAGTACCAAAGCCCCGCAACAATGAGACAGAAAGCTACACCGCCAACGACGGCACCAACAATTATCTTTGTATTTGAATGGTTTGTACCATCGAATGGAGGGTTCCGATTGTCCTCTGTTATGTCCGGTTGACCTAATAAGTATATAGTGCATACAAGGTCCATAGATTAGAACATTTGTATGATATTTAATTGTGATATTTCTATGATTAATACGAACCTTCATTTGTGATATTCTGAGCTTCTGTTACGTTGAATATTCCACCAGACCATGATGATGCTTAATCGTTGACAGTAAGATGTACGATACCAGCGTAAATGTTTGACGGAGCTTACGATCTGTCCCTGCCCAAGCAGGGATCGCAGTCAGAGCCGGTATCCTGGTGTCTAACGGAAAATATCTACAAAATTTATTTGTTAAACCATAAATTATGACTAAATATAAGATATGGACAATTCTAAAAGGACGCACGTCTTCGACAAAAGATTTTTGCAGTTCGTTGTGTAAAAGTTCCAACTAATGTGCTGGTCAGAAGATTTCACAGTATGGCGAGTGAAACAAAACGAATGATGCTAACGTTAGTGCTTTACCATTTTGGCAAACGGCACATGCTGAAATCGTGTTGTATTCAGCCCAAGAGCTGGGCATTAATTATTCATAAATAAGAAATGCATGTTTAGGTTTGCAGAGGTCACAAAAGAGACGCACCATAGACACTTATTCGATGAATTAGTCGTCGGGGCTTGGTAAGAACCGGGTGGTAATGCACCAACATTGGCGTCTTTTTATGCGTGTGTTCAACCACGAGTTATTCGTTGGGACATATACAAGTTGAAAAGTAAAAACTCACTTCCATCACGAGTGCATGGACTGCGGAGATAGGCAGCAACCAGACACGGGCTCTGACTCGGATTTAGCGAGTTGTTCATCCAGTCAAATCCACTGGAACAGTTGGCCTGTGATGTTACATCTCTTCGTTCCAACATTGATGAAGTGCCGAGGTCTTTTCGCATCATCAACCGTGGAAACAGAACTAGAAATTGATCACTCTCGAAAATGCCTGATTTTCTTGAGTTAGATACGATACTGGAGGAAGACAAGTAGGGCTTCGCAACGTGGCAACACTGTCGAGGTTAAGAGGTGGTCGTGTGTTGAGACTGATCGCGTCGGAAGGTCTCTGGTTGAGATCGGTTCATGCCGGAAGTACATGGTATCAGGTTCTAAGAAAATACTCAGGGCTGATTGTAAACACGTCGCGAGCGGGCAATGCTTGAATCAAAGTGGTAATCATAGCGGGCAGGGCACAGCCGTTCACACAGGAGTGAGGTACAAGCGCGCTGCAACCGTGATGGATAAAGCGTTACCTAATCAATTTGCGCAGGGCAACCTGGATGCCAAGCGTTGTGTGTGTGTGAAATTGGGAAGACGGAAGTACCTGTCACCCTGTGCTCTTGAAAGAGCCAGCGCTACACTGAAAGGGGAGAGAGCGGTGTCCTAGATGATCACCCATTGCCCATTATATAAAACAATTCGAAACCACGTTGGACAGAATTGTTATTGAAGTTCAGAGTTTTAAATCGGATTTCAATGGGTTTTTATTACTGCTGAGCTTGATCCATGAGGGAGATTGCCAAAATTAAACGAAGGTCGAAGTCATGTCGCCCATGTTTTCCAATTGGTTTCGACTCGACATCAAAGCCCGACGGTTTTAAGTTCTCATACTCGTTGAAGACTGTAACTGTAAAACATACGCACGAAAGCCACCAATAATCATTGCCATTCGGTCCATCGATCGTATTTTCGTTCCTGGTCGGCTGGTAGAGCACGTACATATTGGGGAATAGGAAAGAGTTGAACCTGTAGTCGCTGTTACCTGTGCATTAGGGTGTATTTGCCTACGTTCAAGTGCTCAGTAAGCAGTAAAGCCTGCAATTAGTGTCTCTGGCATGGCTGTTTTGACGAACGAAGTACGAAGCTGCAACGGAGCAATTTGGGTCGCCACGCAAACAAAAAAAACTGTATTCATCATTCATTGATCAAAGTTGTGGATTAACGACGCTATATAAAAACGTAGGCTAAATCCAAACATTTCCAAATCATCTTGGTCTGTCTACACCAATCGTCTGCAATATAAGTCTCCAATACCCACTTCCACATTCCAAACCATGCAAACTAGAGAGAAATCAGTATAATGGTTGACTAGAAACGAACCATACGAAGAAGGGAAAAAATGGCTCAGAAAAAGAGTACAAGCAGCCAAGGGTGTTTTCGACACGTCACATCGCTGACCCTTCTTCATCCTTGAGATGAGGAATGGATCAACAGCCGTTCGGTGGTAATACCAACTTTTGCACATCATTGACGGAGGGCAGAAAGAATATGTTGCTTACCTTTAGAGGTGGTAGTTTGCAGGCTGATGGTGGAGAATTTCAGTCGTTGTCGAGTGACGAGGCGGGAATTTTTTGGGGGTGTCGCACGTGACACAATTCGAAATGATCACCACGGTCTTCACGGATCGTAATTTTGAATCGTACTTGTCGCCCTCAGGCGGCCCACTTCATATGTCTTTACTGTAGTCACAGTGATTAAGCATGATGTAGTGCAAGTGATATTCACGAAACACTGTCTAAAATAGCATGAGGCCCGTGCCAACTCCGTGAATTATGCATAGGCAGTTGCGTGTTATGCGAACTGCATATTGCTGATTGTCCCTGACCAATCCATCCTGCCGCCATTTGCATCCTTCTCCCCTGCTTCTTTTAAATTTATAAGAATTCGGCATCCAAGGACGCATAAAATCATCGGGTTTGCAATTGCGTTCAGAATATCCGCTACACCAGGTTTGAGGCGGACCAAAAGTCCAACGAAGATTGTACCACAGAACAAGACAAGACTGTATCTTCAGTTAGCAACAGAACTCAAGAATGTGCGAAGCTCCCCTACAAGACATAATATTTAGTCTGATCCTGGACTAGTATCTTGACAAGGTGGAATCCTCGTAACCCAGAAGATGATTTCAAATGCTCATATCCTTTATACAATGCAAGGATAAATAAAATGTGCCCATGTACGAGAGGTATAATCCTATTATGAGTTAGAAAATGCAAGCATAATTGGCCAACAACATACACTCCAGCTATTCTTAGTTTTGATGGATCATTCCGATCAATATACTGTATACAACTTGTAAATCCGTACTTGCTAAGCCAAACTAGAACAAGATCAGTACAGTGTAGAATATTGTGTTTATAAAAGGAAAAAGTACCACTATATTCAACCTCCTATCTATCTAAACTAAGTCCGGGGAAATAAGCTGCCAAAAGAAAAGTCTTACTATTGTGCCAAAGAGCCAAGACTCGTATAAGTAGAATATCTGTTGTTTCTACTATAAGCGGCTAAAAACAGACCAAACCAAAGTCAATCACATACATTCCATTAGCATAACAATAAGCCAGGCTAACTTTTTGGTGAGTAGTTATAGTGAACCAGAGATTTAGACACTCACTACTTAGTGCATATGACCAGAGAGCAGATTGACCTGAATTCAACAGAGTCAGATAGGAAGGAATGTGTACAATTATACAAAAACTTGCATCTGTAAAGGAAATTGTTCAATTGGTCATAGTACACAATAATAAGCAAACCTACTTACATCTCGGGAGAATGTCCAAATGTAGTATCTGTGTAAACAATACATTAACATGCTCTCTTATGTATAATCAATGTAATAAATTTACTTACAGATAGAGAAGGCAAGGCTTCCAAATAGCCCAATGTACCGGAGCTATTGAATGTATAGACATGCTTGTACAGATATAATAAAGAACACACACAAGAAAGAAGACAATACTATTGAGGTTCATTGGATTTGACTATTGTGTGTACTATATGAGTATGGAGAAACAACAATTCTGGTTTTGAACCTACCAAGAAAAATCTAATCTACAGGTGTATGGTTTCTTAATAGATTTGTCTCTTGTACATGCACAAGCTCCTACCTCCTTGTCTTTGGTAATGACTTTAAACATATTTGTAAAAGTTCTGGCTGTAGCAAGCAAATACAGCTTCACTCACTAGAGTCATAAAGCACAACAGTGAAAAGCCCCAGAGTGATACACTTTTCAGCAAAATTTGCAGACATAAGCAGTAAATAGGCCTTTGAATAACAGTTTGAATATCCTGAATCGAATTGAGTATCAGGAATGACTGTTACTTGGTTAGTAAGGTCCGTAGATGCTGTAATTCTCGAGGGTTTTTTGAACAGGGGGTATGGAACATTCATAGAGGGAAGCAATATATATATGCTTCATCTGCACCGGTAATCATGATGATAGGCCAAGGGTGTCTTATTTACTCCCCATTAATTACTGCTCATCTTGATGTCGAACTACCGGCTGAGGTCCGACTCAGACGGAAGGGAGGCCGGGCGGTCACTGCAAATCGCCGAGTGCAATTTCAGAATCCGGATCTAACACATCAAGTGTGAAGTGCTCAAAACAATGTTGGCAGTGAAGAAGAGTATGATGACGATTCCGCTTATGGTGATATTTTAATTAACGGGACACATTGGAAAGACATGGATACTGAAGGCTTTGCAGTACTCTCACAGAACGAAACTCCAGTGCCATTAACTCTAGAAGCGATTACCACTTTCCACATAGTGTAAGAACGGTTGAGTATAATATACATTTCGCGTATCCCAAATGACCCTACACGAATTCTACGTGAGCGCTCGATTCATGCTGTGCTCTCCAGATAAAAGGATGTATTTTTGATGCAGCAAAAGTAATACTCAGTGAAGTGTAGCAGTTTGAGAGGCATGTATTGACTCACAATACTGTAAATTACATTTGTGATGAAGAGAGTGTTCGTTGTGCAAACTGCATATTACTGGTTGTCTCAACACTGTGCAATGTCCTGCCGTCTACACCTTTCTCCATTACTTCCATCAAATTCATTAGAATCCGGCTTCCGACAACGCATAAAACCATTGGGTTTCCAATCGAGTTCAAGGCATTTGCTACACTTGGTTTAACAGTGACAAGAGGACCGACAACTGTTGGAATGCAGTAAACGACAGCACTTTTCCTTCAGTTAGCAAACCTATATTAGGATCCAGGGCAAGGAACACACTCACAAGGCGAAATATATAGCTTGATCTCGGATAAGAACCTTGACAAGGTTGAACCCTCTGAACCCGGAAGACAGTTTCAAGTGCTCATATGCTCTCCACAATGCAAGGACAAGCAAAATAAGGCCATGTACCAGTAGCACAATCCTTTCAAAAAGTCAGTAAGGAAAACACGCCTCTTAACTGACTATGTACCGTAGAACTATTTCTAGTAGTGAATGGGTTTTATTCACGTTGCACATCATGTGGTCAGGTTTCACGTGGTGGACTAGAATATAATCAGTAGTCTACTAGGGACAGATTTCATAGACAAGTTACCAGTTATTTTCAGATTGTTATAAATCAAAATGCATAGAGCAATGACTGCCCCAGGACCAAATAGAAGTTTGAGGCAAAAATTCAACCTCCTATCTACCCAAGTTAATCATAGAATGCACAACTACAGGAAGGAAATACCTACTAGTTTGACAGAGGGCCAAAACTCGTAAAAGTATAATATCTGTTTTTCGCCCATTAACATCTAAAGGTAAACTGGAATGAAACCAATTATGTACACTCCATTGCTACAACAATAAGCGAGGCTAACTTCTAGTTAAGAAAATACAGTGAATTAAAATCAGAATGACGTACTACTAAGTGTATTTATCCAGAGAGTGACTTGACCTTAAATCAAAGTTGTGAAAATCAGGATTCAAAGTTCAATATCAACTCACATCTGGGAAGAGGGGTGATTCAAATCAATTGCAGTTCATGTATAATATAATTAGAGTAGTTTACGTTTTGAGGGAGTCTCCAAAGCTAGTATCTGATTGCAAATCATATGCAAATTACTTTCTCATCAATGGATAGATTGTACTAGTACTTAGCATGCTTACAGATAACAAAGGCAATCCCGTCCAGGAGTCCAATATAGCGGAGCTATTTATACTTAGGTGTATTCGTACAAATATTATGATGAATCCATACGAGGAAAAAGGACATGCTATTGAGATTCCATGGATTGGACTGTATCAAGTATATTAGATAAGAAGTAGTACTTCTAGGATAGAACCTACCCAGAAAAATCTGATCTTTGGACGTAAATATCTTAATAGCTGAATTGCACTATATTTGCACAACTTCTCACCTCCTTGTCTTTAGTAATAACTTCAACGTGTTTATCAGTGACCTGGCTCTTGTAGACAGATATGCTACATACCAGAATCATAAAGTAAGACAGTGAAAATCCCCAGAGTAAAACGTTGTTCGATGAGAACAGCAGACATGAGAAAAGTGACAGTCTCTGATTAGCAGGCAGGATATAAGAGCAATTCTGAAGAGTGATTGATGAGCTTTGCCTAACTAAGGTCTAGAAATAACCCTCTTCTTGAGGCCTTTATATACCTGCAGAGTAAAGGAACGAAATATATATAGTTTATCAGCGCCAACAGTGATGAAGAGTCACAAATCACCATGTGGATGTAAAACGTCTGTCAAGAGCTTTTTTCACACAGACCGTGACAGACGTGTTCAGGTTCAGCAAGTGCAGTGCTAGTATCTATCAAGGTGCAGTGGTTGTAGTTTCCATCTAGAAGACAAGGTCTGATGATATGCAATGTACAGTGGACACTTGATTGCACAGAATATATTTGGTGATGAGACATGGCACACAGTGGTACACGTCGCTGTAAATTTGATTACATTACGGGATAAAAAGAGTTTAAGTAAAGGCAGTGACGCCGATCACTACCGACTTTGGTTCATTTTTTGCGCTTGCTCTCCTTGTGTTTCCTCATTTCCATACCATTTGTCCTTAATTATTGCTTTCCACAAATGATTTACAAGCAGCTTGGGTATGGTTCGGGACGTTGGGATGCCAGGCCGTTGCTCTCTAGATCTCATAGTGCAGTTTCAGAATCCGGATCCTACAGCAAGTCTGACATAGGCCTGAACGACGTTGATAATGGAGAAGGGTATGATGATGGCGACTCTGCTTATAGCGGCGATGGGCGTCGATGAGGACTTCAATTGCGCCAATTTTATACTGACTGCCGAAGACACTGACCGACTGGAGGCCGACGTACGCGCACGCAGACTGTCGCACACGGACGGCTTTTTCTTCGGCGTGAGGATTAGTGAAGAAGAGGAAGACGACCTCCTGTTCATCACCAAGGCACGTGAAGCACTAGCGGCAGGACTGTTCGTGTTCTACAACTCTTGGTAGTAGCTCCACTTCGCGCCGATTCCAGTCGACGTGGGTTACTCGTCCACGGGTTGGATCCTCCATTGCTTCAAAATCAAAATCAAAGAAAAAGGCTCTTGCCAACGAAATAGTCCGAAGTGCTGTAGAAGGCCCCATATACCAGACAAGGGTGCAACTGAGAGCGGCGTTGTAGATAGGAACAGGAATAGCATTGGATGCAGATTGCTCAGCCGCAGAGTACTAGCTGTGATGAGCACATGACGAAACACTCGGTGATATGGATTCTGCTTTCTGCCAAGGTCAGAGAAGGTCTATAAAAACGAACTCGGGGTACGGAGCCGGACGGGTATTCTCCCGCCGATCAACGCGCAGGATCTTTATTGGTTTAAAAGAAGAAGGGGAAGAGGAGAAGCGAATGATACAGCAATGACTGGGCTCGGGACACTTCATAATATCCCGTTTGCATAGCATACAATTTCTCCTCTATAGCTAGGTCGATATAGTAAGAGATACTGTCTGAAACAGGTCAACGAATTATCGGTACTAGTTCTTTCTTTGATGAAAGTTTTTTATAACCTTGTGACCACGAGTAAATTTGCCCCGAGTAGTTCGACTTTTTCGTTCCAATCCTAAACAGAGGTATATTCCAATTCTCAAAGCGAATAATATATACATAGAGTATCTATATATATCCAATGCACGTTGCTTGTTGAAACAATCGATGCATATGTAGGTGGTGGCATATCGTTCGGGTGAATGGGGTACATTGGATGTACTCTCCAATAGAGAATGAGCATTGAAGTTGGAAGCGGATGACATTCCAGTGCTTGAGAGTACGGTCCCGTCCTTCGATGGCCTCGATTCCTCTGTATTTCTACGATACTTTCCCGCAACTGCGAGCGTTCCTGTAGGTAAAGCAAGACAGGAAACGGAGAGATCGAGGAGTCAATCGCAGGACTAGGATCTGATCCTCCTGAAAACTTGGAACGTATTCAAGTTCCTATGTCGGTACGTATTCTTCGTGAGGTTTGTCGCTTCTTTTGTACAACAACGTACGAAAGCCCTGCGACAATGAGACAGAAAGCTACACCGCCAACGACGGCACCAACAATTGTCTTTGTTTTGAATGGTTTGTACCGCCGAACGGAGGGTTCCGATTGTCTTCTGTTATATCTGGTTGAACTAATAAGTAAATAGTAGACAAGGTTCGTAAGTTAGAACACTTGAGTGATATTTATTTGTGACATCTCTATCATTAATACGAACCTTCATTTGTGATATTCTGAACTTCTATTACGCTGGATATTCCACCAGACTATGATGGTGCTTAATCGTTGACAGTAAGATGTACGATACCAGTGTCAACGTTTGAAGGAGCTTACGATCTGTTGCTGCCCAGGCAGAGATCGCAATCTGTACTGGTATCTTGGTGTCTAACGGAAAATATCTACACAATTTCTTTGTTAAACCACAAATCGCGACTAAATATTAAAGGATAACAATTTCCTAAGGGACGCACGTCTTCGACCGGGGATTTTTACAGTTCATTATTTAAAAGTTCCACTGATGCACCGGTCAGAATATTCCACAGTACGGCGATTGAAACAGAACGAATGATGCTGACGTTACTGCTTTACCATTTTGGCAAACAGCACATGCTGAGATCGGCCCAAGAGCTAAACAATAATTGTTCATAAACAAGAAATGCATGTTTATATTTGCAGAAGTCATAAAAGAACGCACCACAGACATTTATTTGCCGCCGGGGCTTGGTAAGAACCGGGTTCTGGTAATGGACCAACATTGGCGCCTTTGAACGTGTGCGTTCAACCACAAGTTATTCGTTAAGACATAAACAAGTTGAAAGGTAAAGACTCACTTCCATCACGACTGCATGGACTGCGGAGATAGGCAGCAACGAAACACGGGCTCTGACGCGGATTCAGCGAGTTGTTCATCCAGTCAAATCCACTGGAACAGTTGGCCTGTGATGTTACATCTCTTCGTTCCAACATTGATGAAGTGCTGAGGCCTTTTCGCATAATCAATCGTGGAAGCTTTGCAGCGTGGTGACACTATCGAGCTCAAGAGGTGGTCATGGCGTTGAGGTTAATCGCGGCGGAAGGTCTCTTGTTGATATCGGTTCATGCCGGATGTACATGATATCAGGTTCTAGAAAAATACCCAGGGCTGATTGTAGACACCTCGCGTACGGGCGATGCTTGAATCAAAATTGTAATCATAGCAGGCAGAGCACAGCCGTCCACACAGAGCGGAGTACAAGCTTGATGCCAAACGTTGTATGTCAAATTGGAAGACGGAAGTAGTTGTCACCCGAGCTCTTGGATCGGCCAGCATTGCACCAAAGAACTATGAAACGGGAAGAAGTGGTGTCATATATGTACACTCAATGCCCCCGTTCTAAGATAATCCGAAATCACACTGCAAAGAATTGTCATTGAAGTCCAGATTCTTTAATCAGCTTTCAGTGGGTCTTCATTAGTGCTGAGCCTGATCCATGAGAGGGGGGGGGGGCAGAATAAATGGCGATCGAAGTTATGTTGTCCATGTTTTATATCTACACATAGTTTCGACTTGACACTAAATGCTACAGACAGGAATAAGTTTTCGTATTTGTCAAGGTCTGCAAAACAAACGCACGAAAGTCATCAGTAAATACTGACATCCAGTCTATTGACAGTATTCTCAGGCCTGAGTAGGTGGTAGAATAAGAAAGAGTTGAACTTGTAGTTGCTATTCCCTCCCTGTACACCTTACTCTCCGTATTTGCCTGTACTGGATAAGCAGGGAAGCTGTAATTGGTACCTTTGGAGTTTGGAATGGTTGCTTTGAAAACAGAATATACTACAAATGCTGCAGTCGCCTTGCAAACAAAACTCCATCCATAACGATTGATCAAAGTTGTGGATTAACGGTGCTGTATAAAAAACGTCGACCAAACCAAACCTTCCACGTCCAGATCATCTTAGTCTGTCTACTTCAATAAGTCTCTAATATCCACTTCCGAATTCTAAGACATGTAATCTAGAGGAAGAAATCAGTACAACGGTCGACTAGAAACTGAACCATGTGATAAAGGGTAAGAATGGCTCAGAAAAAGAGTACAAGCAGCCATAGGGTGATTTCGACACGTCACTTCTCCATCCTTGGGATGAGGAATGGATTGACAGTCATTCAGTGGTAATACCAACTTTGCACATCATTGACAGGAGGCAGAAAGAATATGGTGGCATGGCACTTACCTTTGAAAGGGGAGGAGGAGAGGAGTTTGGATACTGATAATGGAAAATTTACCTGGTACAGTTGTACATGACAAGTGTCAGCAACAGTGTAGAGGGGACCTGAAGGCTCAGTAAGAAAGGGGAAAGAGAGGTTATGTGAGAGGCTTAGAGAGATCACACAAAGAGGGGGGATAGTGGACTCGGCTCGCTCTCTCGCAGCTTGCTTCATTGTCTGTTGATTAGTTAGTCTATATATACTATGTAGGTATGTCTCAGATGTAGAATGTATGATGGAAGGTATTCCATCATTGTTCGTCATTGCTTGTAATGTAGTTTATATCATCTGAGACATACTCTCGTGTAGTCTCATCTTAACACTCCCCTTCAAACTCTTACTAGGTCTAGTAGACTTGTAAGATGTTTGCTTGCAGTATGTATAGATAGTTTAATCATTATAACTGCATTGTACAATTGTTCGTTTGTGTAACGCATTTATAACTTGATGTAGTTAATAATAATATTATTAGCATTATAGTAATGCATTGTCCGTTCTGTGTACTGTCTGTTCCGAATGTCATCCACTTTGTGTTAAGTTTGTCTGATGTTATATTAATTAATTATATTTAATTAGTTTGTTTGTTTGTAATATACTGTTCAATAACAGCATTGTTATCACAATAGATCATTTGTAAATGTTATTAAATAATTTATAAATGCTTCAGAGACCTGCAGAATCTTGTTAGCATGTGTAGGTACGTATATGTGCATATTTAAATCATAAATGTAATTGCTTGTTTTGTTTTATTGTTTGTTATTCAGACATATTGTTTGTTATTAAGTTTGTTTGAGTACTCTAGTAATTTCCTTTTTACTTTGCTGTGAAACTAATGAATCATGCTAGTAAAATGTATATTTCATGTTGTAATAATATCCTTCTTTAATCATTACTGTCTGTGTTCGTCTACATTTGTATATGTGTTAAGCATTCAGCAATAGCTGATTTATGTCTTTGGATTGAAGCTTTGCATTGATTGTATATTGTAATATTAATAATAATATTTGTTTTTGCCAGATTGCTTCATTCCAAGATTAATGAGGTTTTATGCTAACATATATTTGTTGCATAAATGTTATGTCTGGCTGTAGGCATCTTACTATGTGTCTAGGTGCATCATATATGTATTATATCATGAATGTATTGTTTGTTTGTTTGCTTTACATTATCATTTATAGTTATGTATTAATTTATTAACATTATGTTTGTTAATTGATTGTTTCTAATGCATCCTGAGTAACTATACAATCTGTTACATTGTTTCTTTAATAGCCAACATAGTTATCTGTTGTAAATCATTACTAACATGTGTTTGTATTATTTATCATTAACAATGTTGTTGTGAATCATCACAATCATAGTATTGTGTATATATATGTGTATGTTATAGCTATTGTTCTTTGCTTTTTCTTTTTGCAAAGGATGATGTATTGTAACACAATCTGCATATAAGTGATATATCAGATTATGTTTACTATAATTGTCTCCTAGCATTCTTTAGTTAATCTAGTGCTATGTACAATTGTAGTATTTGTTTGTTGTTTTATTTGTTAATTGGTTTGCTAGGTAAAACGTTTTATATATTGGTTTTGTTTATTTTATTTGAATCATCATATAGATGTACCTATTAGTATCTATCCAATGTATTTCATAGTTTTTTAACGTTTGTCTGTAGTATGATCAGTTAATTTATTAACATTATGTTTGTTAATTGATTGTTTCTGATGCATCCTGAGTAACTATACAATCTGTTGTATTATACTTTCTGTTCTGTTGTTTATATTTAGTTATTAATTGTTTGTGCATATTATCCATTTTCTCCCCTTCAATTCAAGAAGGTATTTCTTTGAAGAATTGGATATTTCTTTAACATTTATTAATCATAATATAATATGATTAAATAAATTAATAAAATGTTTAAGCCATTATCTCAGACAGTATAATATAAAATAGGTAATAACAGATGCAACTGTACTTAATAGAACTCAGTACATTTACTAAAAGCACTACATAAATAATAATTATAATGTTATTAAATGAATATTATATGGAAACAAACAAATTACCAGTTATGAACAATTATTAATAAAAGATAACAGGCACAAACAAAACTCGTATATTATACATAATGTGTACTTATCTACTATAACAAACAAAATACACATTATATAAGTTGACGAATGTTAACAGTAACAAAGATATAATAGTAATACTACTTAAATTACTCATTATAGAACATAACAAACGTTACACAATAATTAGAAATCGAACCACAAAAGCAATTACAATTATTATATATAAATATTATATTATAACAACAATTAATAAACGTTAAAGAAATATCCAATTCTTTGAAGAAATACCTTCTTGAATTGAAGGGGAGAAAATGGATAATATGCACAAACAATTAATAACTAAATATAAACAATGGAACAGAAAGTATAATGCTACAGACACTATGAAAAATAGAATAACAAAATGTACAGACTAAGCACTGACTAAGTAATAGAAGTTACAGACAGACATAACAGATCATAAAGGTAAATCATTCAGTACAAAGCAAAATTACGTTGATCAGAACTAAATAACAGAAGTCAATACAACATACAATTGAACTTCAACATTAAATAAATAATAATTCTACTATGAAACAAATACTCATACTTGGCAAATAATATTAATATGATAATATAATTAACTTAACAGTGTTTAATACAAAAATAAATAATATACAGACAATTATCACATCATATAACAAAATAATTCATTAATTCAGACTATAGTTCATGGATAAAAGTGATGAATAACGAAAATAATACTTTAGAACGTACATAAAACAATAAATAATATATCTATATAATAATACAAATATAATTGCAATATAATTCGCAACTACACTGAACAATACACAGATAATAACTATATAAACAAGTATGGAGTGTATACATATAATTAAATAAAACTATTAAATCAATTCTTGTATGAATGATTAATTTGCCCTTACTGTACAATTAATACAAGTGTGAACAGCATTATAATGATTAATAAAACAAACACTACTCTTCCACTATTAACATTACAATAGTACAAATGATTGACACTGTTAACGAACAAACATACTATGTTATAGTATAAATCAAATAATAACACATATAGTAATATCACAGTCAAACGATTAATGCTCAAAACAAGTACATATATGCTAAACAGTATATTAAATCAAATAAATAAAACATTTAACATGTATTATAAACAATAATACAATTGCAGACACTATAATAACAATAATAATGATAATAATACAGATAGAACTAATGGAACAAATACAGAACAATATAATAACTAACACATATCATGGTTGAGCAATTATATGTAACATATCAGATTCAGTAGTTACATGTTGGATATTGTGATTACTTATCAGATAGCAAATATAATATGCATATCTAAGATATACAGATGAGTACAGATATACAAAAGTATAATTAATAACTACAAACCAAAAAACAATGCTACAGAGTGTATAAACTAACTATACACAAAAGAATAATGTTATAATGCATAAATACTGATTACAGTACAAGACAAGTGCAAAAATTATAATTATTAAACAAATGATACTACTTTACACATTAATACAATTGTGTAAATGTATACTAACAACAAACGAAAGAATTATATCTCTAATATGGAAACACATCAATACAACTTAATTACACAAAACGTGTTATTACAGTAGCTGATTATATAATAAATTTTGAAGTTGTAACAGTAACATCAACTGCACAGCATATATACCTTAACAAACGATTATTAAATTTACATTGTGACAATGTAGCTTGTAGAAGCAAAGTATTAAGCTAATAAGTAAATAATTACGATCAAAAACAATCATAATATAATATGATTAAATAAATTAATAAAATGAATGCTACAAACCTCCTACTGAAGCTATGAAGCTTGCACACACCAAACATCAGGCTAACATTGTGTATAAAACAAATCAAACTGTAGAAAACATGACAAACACATTTATTATTGAAAACCCAAACGAAAACAATGTTGAATTAAAGGAAAGCAATGTTGAAATGAATGATAACACCTACACTCTTATTCCAAGCAACCAGGACAAACAATTCGAACAATATGCTTCCTAGGTATGTACCAACGTATTTACAAATACAATCATAGCTAACAAGAAATCCTATACACAAATGATGGATTTACTCGATTCCAGTACATCAATACATGCTACTCCTTATCTATTTCGATTAACGGATGTACACAACATAACTCCTATGATTGTAACTATTGCAAATAGGTCAACAATGACTCTTAATCAAGCTAGATCTATGTGTATCAAAATCCTAAAGAATATACAAGAAAAAAGTGTCATAACATTACAAAACGTCTATTACTATCTACAAATGACCTTTTCCCTCATAAGTCAAGCACTACTATGTAGGGAAGGTTATTCTTTTATGTTTACAAACAATAATTGTACTATAACATTACCATGTAACAAATACATCAGACATATATGATTGAGAAATAACTTGTATATTTTGTACAATAATCATTTATTAAAAACAATGAACAAACTATCTATTTATGATATACATAAATGTCTCAGACACATAAGTTACAATTATATTAAACAATTATTAAAGACACAACCAAGTGTACTATCAACTAAAATAATGAACTACAAAGAAAAAGAATGTATTGAATGTATAAAAGCAAATATTGAACATACACCAATACCAAAACTATGTCAATCTCCTCTTGCAAATCAATTTGGAGATCTTATTCATATTGATATCATTGGTCCTATTGAACTGTACACATATAAGAACATATGCTACTTATTAACAATTGTAGACGATTCTACTTGTTGGTGTATAATGCTCAAATTACAAACAAAATCTGATGCATATATGTAATATGTATGATGGACAACTAAAATATTTACACAGCACAGAGTTAAAATAAAGCTTTTACAAAGTGATAATGATACTGTATTCCTTAGTAAAGATTTCCAACAATATTTAGATTCACAAGGAACAAAACAAAGATTAACAGTACATCATACTCTACAACAGAACAGAATAGTAGAACAAACGTATAAAACTATATTTAGAGGTGTAAGAGCATATCTAACATCTACTGAATTACTGTTTACATTATAGGCCAAAGTAGCAATTCATATTACTTATATTCATAATAGAACACTGTGTGCTGCTTTAAATTATAATACCCTACATTACAAACGTTACAGAACACACAGAACAATTGATAATATATACGAATTTGGTCAATATATTATTATTTGCAATGAAAATCCTACAAAAATACAATAGTAAGGTATTATTGCTTGTTGGATAGGATTAGACAATGAAAGTAAAGGCCATAAAACTTGGCACAATAATAAAATTACTATCAAACGAAATATTCAATTTCTTGAAGGTAAACCTCCTCAAATTGAAGGGGAGAAAATAGACAATACAAACAACAATACAAACAAGTGTTTAATAATTAAAAATAACGAAACAGACAATAGAATAATGAGAACAGACAACAATGATACAGACAACACTGATCCTAACAAAAAAGGAAAAGCAGCAGAACCAACAGACTTAACAGACAACAAAGTTAAATTAACTGAAAAAGAAGTAGAACCTAAATTACATTGATTGGAACAGAAACAGAAACTGACAGAACATGCTATCAAGCTTGAACAATGTATGGAGAATAAATGTGTAACAAAACACATGTATGCACTTAGCAAAAAGGATGAAGATAATATTGCCATTCATTTAACAGAATTTAATGCTAAAATAAGTGAAATACAATTGGATCTGACTTCATTTTATGAAGCAATCCAACGTCCCAATCATGATTCATAGATTACAGCTATGAAAGACAAAATAAAACAATTAGAAAATCATAATACATAGGAAATCACAAATCCATGCAATAATATTAACATCATCAGAACACAATTTGTCTATAAAATAAAGCAATACACTGATAATAGTATAGAAAAATATAAAGCACAATTAGTAGTTCAAGGAAACTATCAGATTGACAGCCTTAACTATCATACAGACAATTTATTTGCTCCTACTGCTAGACTATCTACAGTGTGATTAATATTAGCATGGGCAGCATCTAATAATTATGAAATACATTAGATAGATATAAAATCAGCATATCTGTATGGACAATTGATGGAAGACAAGGAAATATATGTTAAACCTCCTCCAGGTAACTTAATAGACAGACTACAGAATGGACAAATATTACAATTACGAAAAGTGCTATACAGATTAAAACAAGCTGGTAGAAGATAGTATAAAACACTATCTAATATACTACTTAAATGCAGATTAACAAAATCCAAACATGATAACACTGTATTCTTTGCAAAGAAGAAAGAAATAACTGTAGCCATATTATTTGTACATGTCAACAATATTACTATTGTAGCAAAGAATAATAATACTATTACAATGATAAAACAATCTATTGCATGTCATTTACAATATACAGACAGTAGTGAATTACACTGACTACTTGGTATAGAGATTCAACACAACAGAGAGTATAGATTCATCAGGATGCATCAGACACATTATATTAATAGTATAATAGAACGTTACAAACTTACAAACGAACAAAGTGTACAAACACTCATACAGCCTGGTACACAATTAAAAACAGTATTGCAAACTGATAACAATAGAAAACAAATGTCTGATATACTATACATGAACATGGTTAGCACACTTAGATACATTACAGACTGTACACAGCCAGATATAGCATTTGTAACAAATCAGTTAGCAAAATACCTTAATGACCCTGGTATGGAGTATTATCTAGCACTTAAACATTGTTACATGTACTTAAAAACTATAAGCAATGTCTGGCTCCAACTCAGCAGCACAAATCAATCAATATTGAATGGCTATACAGACACAGACAGTATGATGCAAGAAGGGCATTGTGCAATATCAGGATATGCATTTTACTTGAGTGATTCATTAGTTTTGTGGTCAAGTAAAAGACAAACACTGGTAGCAAATTTGATGTATGAAGCTGAATTAATAGCTCTTGCAAGAGGAACACAGGAAGCAATCACACTTACTCATTTAGCTGAAGAGATTCTGCAGGTCTCTGATGCACTAATTAATATCTTTTGTGATAACAATGCTGTTATACAAATGGTTACATTGGACAAACTCAAATATTTGGAACAAACAAAGCATTTAGATCATAAGAAAGATTTTATTAAATGCTACATTGAGTTAGAGTACATAAATGCAAAATACATACAGACGAACAATCAACAAGCAGATATATTAACTAAAGCACTACATGTACCACAAGTCAAACATCTTACCAGTTTACTTGGACTAGTAAGAGTTTGAAGGGGAGTATTATGAGATGATTAGTTCATCAATGGACAAACCACAAGACAATGACTTCATAATGTCTCAGTTAGAATACATACAATATAAGGACAAGAGACACTGAGCAGTCAATTGTCACCTCACCCCTTGTCTATGCATGCCCCCCTTAAGTTCTCTCTCTTAACATAACCTGTTGAGAAAGGGGGAAGAGAGGTTATGTGAGAGGCTTAGAGAGATCACACAAAGAGGGGGGATAGTGGACTCAGCTTGCTCTCTTGCAGCTTAAACCTTAGAGAAATGTCCTGTTTTTCCACAATTGAAACATTTTGCTTTTGTCAGATTGAACAGATTTGGCAGATTGAATTTCCTCTGCTTATTGGCTTTATACATTGTATTAATGTGTGCATTATTCTTTGTCCAATCATTAGAATCTTGTACTTGTTTAGCATAGTAATCATTGTAGGCATTCTACAATGTAAGGATTAGTTACTTTGGTTCAACTTTCTTATGTTCATTAACTGGTTTGCCTTTGTTTTGGGCATCAGTAGATTGTATTATTGTATTTACTATGTGTGTATATTACTCAGGAGTAGCAAGCAATATCACTGCTTTGTATGTAGAGTTGCATGGTGGATCACTGTTAGCAGACAGAGTTGTGTATGCTTCCTCAAGTCTGTCTAATGTATGTCTGAAATGTTTTACATGGTCTCTACAAATAAACAGTGCTGATTTGTCAATAGCCTTTTTATGTACTGTCTGAGGGTTAAAGTGTTCTTCAAGCACTTTCATTAACTGAGGGATAGACATATCAAAGTGCATATAGTTTGCCAATATTGTGTCAGTAATGTTATTGACTATGCATGTATGAATGGCCTTAGCTATCTCCCTCTCAGCTTTGTTCTACAGTTCATCCTTTAGTAAGTGTTTGAAGCATGTAGCTGTGACACTAGAAACAATACAGTAGTGCCACATCTTGTAGTTTGCTTTGGTCTTAAGCATTGTGATGTTTTGACCAAAGTATTTAGGTACATTAGCTGGTTTACAGTGTGTATCTGTATGTAGGGGAACCATGATGTGAATGTGTGCAAATGTATGTGAGTAAAGAGTTTAGAGTGTACAGTGGATGTGTGTATGTAGGGAGCTCAAGGCTCATAACCTGTTAAGAGAGAGAACTTAAGAGGGGCACACATAGACAAGGGGTGAGGTGACAATTGACTGCTCAGTGTCTCTCGTCCTTATATTGTATGTATTCTAACTGAGACATTATGAAGTCATTGTCTTGTGGTTTGTCTGTTGATGAACTAATCATCTCATAATAGTCATTAAAGTCCAGATTCTTTAATCAGCTTTCAGTGGGTCTTCATTAGTGCTGAGCCTGATCCATGAGAGGGGGGGGGGCAGAATAAATGGCAATCAAAGTTATGTTGTCCATGTTTTATATCTACACATAGTTTCAACTTGACACTAAATGCTACAGACAGGAATAAGTTTTTGTATTTGTCAAGGTCTGCAAAACAAACACACAAAAGTCATTAGTAAATACTGACATCCAGTCTATTGACAGTATTCTCAGGCCTGAGTAGGTGGTAGAATAAGAAAGAGTTGAACTTGTAGTTACTATTCCCTCCCTGTACACCTTACTCTCTGTATTTGCCTGTACTAGATAAGCAGGGAAGCTGTAATTGGTACCTTTGGAGTTTGGAATGGTTGCTTTGACAAACAGAATATACTACAAATGCTACAGTCACCTTGCAAACAAAACTCCATCCATAACAATTGATCAAAGTTGTGGATTAATAGTACTGTATAAAAAACATTGACCAAACCAAACCTTCTACATCCAGATCATCTTAGTCTGTCTACTTTAATAAGTCTCTAATATCCACTTCCAAATTCTAAGACATGTAATCTAGAGGAAGAAATCAGTACAACAGTTGACTAGAAACTGAACCATGTGATAAAGGGTAAGAATGGCTCAGAAAAAGAGTACAAGCAGCTATAGGGTGATTTTAACACATCACTTCTCTATCCTTGGGATGAGGAATGGATTGACAGTCATTCAGTAGTAATACCAACTTTGTACATTATTGACAGGAGGCAGAAAGAATATGGTGGCATGGTACTTACCTTTGAAAGGGGAGGAGGAGAGGAGTTTAGATACTAATAATGGAAAATTTACCTGGTACAGTTGTACATGACAAGTGTCAGCAACAGTGTAGAGGGGACCTGAAGGCTTAGTAAGGGGACCTAGGCTACAACTATCTTACACAACAGAAATACAGAATGCAAGCACCAGAACATAGTTGGAACTTGTAGAACAGGCAGAGAGAGAGAGTGAGACAAGAGTAGAGTATATAGAGTGAGTCTAAGAGTACAGGACTATCTGGAGTAGACAAGATCAAGACTACAAGACTAGTCTGATCTTGTATGCCTATATATACTAAACTACACAAGAGTACTTAGAGAGTATGAGCTACTAAGAATGATAAGCCACAAAGAATGAAAGAAAGGAAGGTCAAAGATAAAGGTACAAAGAATGAAGGGATAGACAAAGGGTAAGAGACTATAGAATGAACAAAGAATGAAGGGATAGTTAAAGGAATAGAATGATGAAGTAAGAAAGGGTAGTAGTAAGAGTCAGCACACATATAGTTTATAGACAGTACTCCTGAGAGACAGAAGTCCTGAGTTCTAGTACAGAAGGGTGTAGAACCCTTAGAACTAAAGGTATGAGAGTAGAGAACTGTAACATCACCCCCCCTCTAAAACTAATTGTCCTGATTAGCAAACATTAGGCTTGGTCAGCAGTTTGGGCATAGGTCAGAATAGTAGGGTTTGGAAATCTGTAAGGTAGAGTTGACACAGAGTACCTGGATAAAGTTGATAGAAGTCTTGAATTACTTTAGTAGTATGGGTAAGATTCTTAGCAGGTTCTCAAGTATGTTCCTCAACTAGGTATCCCTTCTAGTAGATAAGGAACTTAAGCTTTCTGTACACTAGCTTAGTATTTGCTACATACTCTACTTTGTATTCTGGTTTAGAACTAATGAGTTCTGGTAGAGATGGTAGGGGTCTTTGTTACAAAGGAAAACTAGGATTATAGTACTAAGACAATAGAACCTTGTTAAACACTAGGTGTATACACTTTCATATTGCTAGAAGTTAGAGTTTGTAGGTAGAGGTACTAACCTTCTTTTTAATGACAAAGGGTCTGAAGCACTTGTTGTCTAACTTCTTCATTAGGTAATCTAAGGTCAGATTAGTAGCTTCTAGTATAACCTTATCACTAGGCTGGTAATCCTTAGCTGTAGATCTCTTCTGATTGTAGTTCTACTTTATTACTTATACTACCTTCTCTAAAAGAGCTCATGTATCTTTCCTAGTCTTATACATTCATTCTGTAAAGTCTGTTACAGATTCAGAACTACTGTTCCAGTTCAGAACTGTCCCCTAGTATGAATGTCTCTTATGATTAAGGAAGAACAGGGACTGTTCTATTATAGAGTGTTGCTAGTTATTGTGTACAAATTCTGTCAGAGCTAACTATTCAGACTAGTCTGATTACTAATGATTAATAAACATCTGAAAGTAGAGCTCAATCTCCTGATTAACTTGCTCAGTTTGTCTGTTAGTCTACAAGTAATATGTAGTAGAAAGGTTCCCTTAAATTCTAAGAAGTATATACAAGTCTTATATGAATTTCAACTTGAATTACAGTCCACAATTGTGAATGAGCTTCTGAGGGAGTTTATACAACTAGAAAACATAATCCTAATAAATACATACTATATTTTTAGAAGTGAGTTCTGTTCAGATTGGAACTGTGTAGACTTGCTTAGAGAATCAGTTAATAATTATACAGATAGTGTTGTAACCCTAAGACTCAGGTAGCTTACTAATCAGGTCTACTAAGACTTCTTCCTAAGAGTGATTTAGAATCTAATACAGATGTAAGAGAGTCTGAACTCTTGTCTGGTAGGCCTTAGTCTGTTAGCACATATTACAACTAGTTACATACTTTAGGATTTCTTTCTACATTCCTGACCACTAGTAGTTCTGAGTAATGAGTTCCTGTATTTTGTGTTAGTCTAAATGTTCTACAGTCAGATTGTTGTAATAAGCTTAGACAATGTTCTCCTACAGTTTCTAATCCTTTAGAACATACAGTTAGCCTTCTTAGTAAACCTGTCCATCCTTATCCTTCTTCTAATCCTTAGCCTACTTCTCTAACTACTTTACTACAACCTAGTCCTGTGTGTGTCTCAGAGCTTACTATATATAAGTGACAAAGTTAACATTCTTAGATTTGAGTCAGATCTCTCAGATTGTCTCAGACACAAAACAAGAATTGTTTAGGAGAACAAGATTTTTGTTATTATTCTCCCTCCTTTTATGACCTACTTGTCTTAAGAGTAAATTAGCTTTTGTTATTTGTGTTCTGAGTTTGTAGGTTAGTACAAAGTTATAGTTCTACAGTTCTAACATCTAGTAAGCTTAATAGTAGTTGAGCTTCTAAGGTACTCAAAAGTACTAGAGATTAAGGTGATTACTCTAAATCTTAAACTTCTGTACAGTACTAAGAAGATATTAATACTACTCCTCTAAGGAACAGACAATTGTAAGGAGTTCCTTATTATAGATAGGGTAGTTCTGTTCTGTTATAGAGAGGGATTCTGATCAGAATACTATCAGACACTACTTTCTGTTAATGAACTGAGACAGTACTACTCTATTTGTAAAGTTAGAAGAGTTGGCTTTAACTCAGAACTTGTTCACAACTGTTAGAACTACTAATACAGGCTTACTAGTAATAGCCTGCTTGAGAGACTCAAATACAGACTGTTACTAATTATCCTATTACTAAGGAACATCTTTACTAGTGAGATTGTAAAGGGGCTAGACAATAGTACTAAAGTCTTAAATAAAGTATTAGTAGTAGTTTACAAACCTAAGGAATGCTTAGACCTGTTTTAGGTTCTAAAGTTGTGGCCAGTTCCAAATTATAGTTACCTTTACTAGATCTATACAAACCTCTCCTCTACTAATCACAAAGCTTAGATAATCTACTAACTCCTGTACAAAAGAGTACTTTACTTCTTAGAGGAACAGTTTATTATTTTAGAGTTATTGTAGAACTACTTAGATTAGTCAGTAATAGTGTTTGACTGTCTGGGTGAAGATCAGAATGTTGTCCAGATACACACTAACATACTCTGAGTCAATCAGATCTGTAAGAATGTGATTTATGAATGACTGGAATATTATAAGTAAGTTAGTTAGTCTGAAGAACATTATAGTCAGTTTATACAGTCTGTGATTAGTTTGAAACACAGTCTTCTACTTATCTCTGTCTTAGATCTGAATATTATTGTATTCCTATCAAATGTCTAACTTAGTAAAAACTCTAAATGTATGTATCTTATTAATGAGCTCCTGAATTAGAGGGAGTAGGTACTTGTTTTTACTAGTAACAGTACTCTCATTAAGACAATAATAATCCTAGACTGAGTAAAGCTTTCTATCTTTCTTTTTAACAAAGAAGAAAAGGGAGGCTATAAAGGACTTTAAGAGTTGAATCTAACTGTTCTAAAGATTTTCCTAAAGGAACTCATTAAGCACCTCCTACTTGTCTCTGTTGAGTAGGTAGACCTTACAATCCTTAGGTTAGAAACTCTCAGTCAATTCAATTGTATAGTTCTAAAGACAGTATTCAGAAAACTGGTTAAATTCCTCTTTACTAAAGACTTTAGAGAACTCTTAGACAAAATCTGGCAGGCTGAGTCTATGTGTGTTCTAAAGTAGAGTTGTTCTGAGAGGGTTTCAGACTGGTTCTGTCTCAGATATTTTTCAGATTAACTCTGTTCTACCTTAACTAGAATATGTGTCTACATATCTACCCTAGTTAAAGAAGAACAACTAGTCACCTTTATTAGAACTGTTAGTAACATTAGAAGTGTTTGTATCTACTTAAAACAGTAGTGTAAAGTAACTGTAAGACTCAGAACACTAATTGAATATAAGTGTCTACTCTAACTAGTCAATAGTAGGGTTGTGAGCCTTGAGCCATTTGAATCTAATAAAGACATCTGTCTTTCTAAGGTTAGTAACTCTGAACTTAATACTTTCCTTATAATCCTGAATAGTCATTTATAGTTGGACAAACTTGGTAATCCAACCATTCTGGTTCAGGGTTCTGTCTGTATTGTATACTAGGATTGGAAGTAGAACATATTAAGTAGGAAGGTAGTGTTCCTACACAAAGGCCTTATTAATGTATAAACTAGTGTATTTACTGTTTACTAGAGTTATTGTTTAGATCTGGGAGGATTCTAAAAAGGGAGCTAAGAGGACAAGGACTTAGAGTTAGTACCTGGAACATTCTCTAATGAACTACTACTTGTTCTGAAGAGAATGTATAGCTTGTACAGTCTTGTCATCTAAGAGGGTAAGTATATATACTAACATTTCCTTATTAACCTCTCTCTTTCAACAAGGACAGACTTATGTTCTTAGTTGTAAACTTAGCTAAGACTATCCCTACTTAATACTATAGACAAACTACTGAGTAGTAAACAGGGCTAGATAGTATTCTAAACATTCTAAGATCTTAGAACACAGAAGTAGTAGGTTGGATTGTACAGATTTAGACTTGGATAAAGTGTGAGGAGAAGGATCAAAAGAATCAGAAGAAATAAGAGAACTATCTACTTTTGTCTTTAACTTTTTTCTTTCTAATAAATAATTTTGTTGATTTACTTTTTCTACTTTTTCTACTTTTCTTACTTTATTTACTTCTAATCCTATAGTGTTCATTGAATCAAAAGTGACTATTAAAAAATCTGAGTCATAGCCCTTCAGTACTACATTCACTACTAGGCCTCTACAAAATCCTAGAGTACATAGTTAGAGTCTAAGAGTTCTGAGGTGACTTCCAGATTTGTAGAAAAGGCTTCTTACTATAAATCCTGCTTGTTACTCATTATTACTCTAATGACCTGACAGATATACTATCACTTCTGTAGACAGTTCTTAATCTAGTACCCCAACTTTCTGTAGACAAAGTATGCTTCTTACTTTCAGGCTTCTCTAATGTTCATTAGAACAGATTGATTACAAATTATAGGTGGATTAATCTGAGAGCTCAGAACTGTCAGAGCTAGACACATGTGTAAGTATTCTGTACAGACTTAACACATCCAAGTTACAGTTTAGTTAAAGGAAATAGTATATGTCTTCTACTCAGTGTAAGTAACTAGTTCTAGTATTATTCTAAGAATCTTATTAACCAGTTTCAGGTAAAGAGCTTTTTCCAGTATTCTAATAAGAACATTATCAAACCTAAGTACAAATCCTGCCTTCTAGGCCAGGATATTGAACTCCTGAAAGAAGGTATTAGTAGAATGTTTACCCTGTTACAAAGACACAAGCTTGTTCTGTATATTGTACTTCTTATTCAGATTAATGAAGGAAGTACAGAGCTACTCTATAAATTCCAAATACAACTTATTGTTCTGAAGTTGAATCAGACTTCTAATCTAATAGTCTTCAATCCAGTTCTGAGCCTAGGTGGCTGTGTTGCCTTCCTTTATGAAGGAGAGGACAAATAGGACACAATCAAGATCTAAGAATAGATTAGTTAAAGTAACAGTCATGTATAGTTTGACTTAGTACTAGAAGTCCTTAAAGTACTACCTATTAAAGTCTAAAGGGTAGACTATATACACTTTCTTTCTAGAACAGGTTGTAACTTCTGGAACAACTAGAACAGGTTCTAAAGGGGTTAAGGGTACATAGTTAGTAAAGGCCTCTTAGATAGAGGTCTATACATATTAAGCTAGGTTTGCTTATAACTACTAATCTAGTAGGACAGTAGGGGTGACAGTCAGTATAGGAGGGTCTATGTTTATACTACAAAGGAATCAGTACTAAACTAAAAGGGGTAATGAATAGAAGAAGAGTAGTAAAAGTTTAAAAGGGTTTAGAAAGTTTAAAATTTAAAAATGTAAAAGGGTTAGGACAAAGAAGAGGGATTAACACAATAGTAAGTACTAATGCTCAAAATGTAAGAGAGTTGTAGGGTAGTAATAGGTAGTTTTAATCTAATGTCAGTAACAGTGTAGAGGGGACCTGAAGGCTTAGTAAGAGGACCCAGGCTACAACTATCTTACACAACAGAAATACAGAACACAAGTACTAGAATGTAGTCAGAACTCACAGAACAGGTAGAGAGAGAGAGTAAGACAAGAGTAGAGTATATAGAGTAAGCCTAAGAGTACAGGACTACCTAGAGTAGACAAGATCAAGACTACAGGACTAGTCTGATCTTGTACACCTATATATACTAAACTACACAAGAGTACTCAGAGAGTATAAGCTACTAAGAATGATAAGCTACAAAGAATGAAAGAAAGGAAGGTCAAAGATAAAGGTACAAAGAATGAAGGAATAGACAAAGGGTAAGAGACTATAGAATGAACAAAGAATGAAGGGATGGTTAAAGGAATGGAATGATGAAGTAAGGAAGGGTAGTAGTAAGAGTTAGTATACATATAGTCTATAGACAGTACTCCTAAGGGATGAAAGTCCTAAGTTCTAGTACAGAAGGGTGTAGAACTCTTAGAACTGAAGGTAGGAGAGTAGAGAACTGTAACAACAAGTGTAACAAGGGATGTTACTCAAAATCCAGATAGTACTCTTTATATGTTTCTACTACACTTACAGGATATGTATAATGAGACAAAAGAGATTCTCACAGAACACTATACTCTAATAAGAACACAGAGATCTGTACCAACACTGTAGATTATACATAAGTGCTTCTATCCTGTACAAACTGTATGTTACTACTTGTCCCAACATTGTTTACTGTCCTACTGTCTGTATCCTTCTCCCCTGCTTCTTTCAAATTTATTAGGATACAGCTCCTAATAATGTCTAAAATCATTAGGTTTACAATTGCTTGTACTATTCCTGCTGCTCCTGATTCAAGGTTCACAAGATAAATAGTAAGTATTGTAATACTGTACAGGGTAAGACTATATATCTTGTTAGCAAAATTACTAGGAGCTCAGAAAGCTCTCTTACAAGACATAATATTTAGCCTAGTCCTTAATGAGAATCCTGACAATGTAGAGTCCCCTCAACCCAGGAGATAGTTTCAAGCATTTGTATGCTTTGCACAATGTAAGGATGAGCAGACAAAATCTGTGTACTAGTAGTATAATCCTGTCAGAAGTCAGAAGTAGTAAATGTATTCATTGTTAACATTACTATAATACTACTATTAGCTATAGAGGCCCTCTTTCAGTAGCACATGTTTTGCTACCATTATTTATCATCTGAATCTGAACTAGAAGTAAGTTAGTACTATAGTATAAGACAAGGTAAGCAAACAAATTACTAGGGATCCAAATTGTACCATACAGTATAGTTACAACCTGTTTCAGTCACAGTATGATCTGTACTTGTACTAGACTTTGAGACACCAAATACAGCTTGTATAAAACAGGCTGTATCCTGTATCCTATTAGGCCAAATACAGCTGTATATGACTGTATACAGAGTACAGACATTCAAAGAAGATTTTCAGTATTAATAACATGTGTAGCACAATTTATAACTATTTCTTCTCTTTGTATACCTTATAATATACCTTTTATACATAAAAACACCAAATTTAGCTAATCTTAGGGTCAATGTATTAATATTATATTATTTATCTTCTCAAAATAGTTAGTCATGTAACTATCTTTTATTACTTCATACAAATTATATTTCAGATTTACTGAATATATTGATGAAAATGGGCATAACAAGTGCTAATTTGATAGGGACATACATATAAAGTAATAATAGGCCTTTTTAACAATTTTAAAGTATATTAATTATTTCTTTCTATTAATATAATATTAAATTTGTATTTACAAGCATATTACCATATACAGCTGTATACAGTACACACTGTAGCTGTACTTGTGTCCTAGAACTCAAAAAACAGTTGTATTTTTACAACTGTACCCTGTACAGGCCTGTACAGAGTACAGTTGTACCTGTATACAGTACACTCGGATCCCTACAAATTACCACTGGATTTCAAAATACTAAAGATTAAAATCAACAGTGTACTGACTGTACTAATACTAAATAGAATTTTGAGGCAGATATTCAACCACTTATCTAGCAAGGCTTAGCATAAAGTAGTCAATTATGAAAATGAAAAGACTTACTCATGTGACACAGAGCCAAGACCTGGATGAGTATAATATCTGACTTTGTATATGAGCCTCTAAGGGCCTATTAAGACCAATTCAAGATCGGATTCTTACATCCCATTAGTACTATACTGAGCCAATCTAGTTAGTAGTTACTGATTCAGTAGACATAACAAACAAAGGATTTAGACCTGCACCACTAAGTAAATATGTCCAGCCAGTTATTTGGCCTTTATCCAAAGTTGTAACTGTGTAAAATGCAAGATTACAAGCAAGCTCAAATCTAGGAAGGGTGATATTCAAGCTAAATATAATGAATATAACAACAGATATAGTTACTTACATTTTGAGGGAACTTCCAAAGTCAGTAACTGTCTGAGAGAGACATTAGTAAAATTCCTCCTTGTTGATAAATTGCTTCTCAACATGCTTACAGATCACAAAAGCAGTTCCTCCTAAAAGTCCAATGTAGCGGAGCTAGTCCATCTTTTAATATTTAGACACCCTTTTTCAAATATTGTGATAAGTACATACAGAAAAGAATACTGTGCTATTGAAATTCCATGGATTTGACTGTGTTGTATGTGTTAGACAAGGAATACATAACAATTCTGGAGCAGAACTTACCCAGAAATATCTGATCTGTATGAGTAACTAATATTAATAACTGTATTGCATGATATCTGCACAATTCCTACCTCCTTGTCTTTAGTGATGACTGCCAGAATGTTTGTCAAAAATCGGATCACTACTACAAGGGTGCAGAATACTATGTACTAGAGTCATAAAGCACAGCAGTGAAAAGTGCTATGGAATACATTGTGCAGAAACAACAACAGACATAAGCAGTACAATGGGTTGAGTAAAAGGTGAAGCTGAAGAATACTTTATAAACAAAAAGCTGGACCCCAGAAACACTAACGTCCTTGAGGTTTTTGTGAACAAAGGTATCTGAAGAGTTGTTTATATACTAGCCAACTTTTGTCTGATTTACATTCCTAAGCTGCTTGTACCAAATATGTGGACACCAAATTTTCTTGAGAAATACTTTGTGCAAGCTTGTCTGACTGTTGAATGGTAACATAAAATGCTTCCATGCTATTGGATTGTAGTACTTGCTAGTGTGCCTCCATACAGACACTGAGCAATGCATTTAAATTAGATAGTATGTATGTCAACTAACACTCTCGGCTCGTTGATAGCTCTGATTCCAATTCACTCCTTTAGAATAACATTTGATATGATATGGAAATGTTGAGCCACATTGATCTTGATAAAATTTTCTGTCTTCTGTGTATGCTTTGATTACTTAACATGCTTGTATCACAGTAATTTGCTGCAATGTATTTGCTCTGAAATACTTTATCCAGGTTCATTCAGTACAGTGAATACTAGTGTTTACTCGGTTCCATCAGTATTTCAGCTCTTATGTTTCCCTCCGAGAGCCAAGGCTCAATAATTTGCAATATGTGGGACAGGTCTGATGCAATCTTCTAATCATGCTGAGACTTTTACGCTATTTAGTTTATATCTAAAAGCAGTTACGCCGATCACGCAAACTTTTTAGTTTTTCTTTCTGTGCTCTGCAACCACCACGCTTGTTTCATCAAATTATTTCTACATTATCCACCACCCGTTATTGCTGCTCTTTCTTGATGGTTAACAAACAACTTGGACTTGACTTGGACGAAACAGAGGCCGGGCCGTCGCACTCCAGATCTCATAGCCCGGTTTCACACTCTGGATCTAACCGCGTCGAAAATGATGTCGGTAGCGAAGAAGAGTATGGCAATGACGATTCTGCTTACAGCGAAAATGGCAATCAGCGAGATGAACTGGAAGAAGGCCTGGATCCCGAAGGCTTTGCAGGACCCTCTCAGACCAGAACTGTGCAGCCATTAACTCCAGAGGCGCTCGCCGCATTCCGTGCAGCGCAAGGACGAGCTGGCGTAATATATATTTCGCGCATCCCTCCTGGTATGAGACCCACGAAGGTCCGTCATCTCATGAGTCAGCATGGTGAAGTGGGACGAGTGTATTTGCAGCAGGAAGGTATGTGCTTTGTAGCCACTTCATTCCCTTCTCACGTCACTGAATGAATACCGATTTACACATACATACATATATATATATAACTCCATATTAAACCTCCTTCATATTCGCATTACGCATGCACGTCAACAAGACCCGAAACGTGCATATCTCCGCAAAAAGTACACCTCAACAAAGAAAGCCAACTTCACCGAGGGTTGGGTCGAGTTCGCAGACAAGCGCGTCGCACGCTCGGTAGCAGAAATGCTCAACGCGCAACCTATTGGGGGTAAAAAAGGAACACGTTGGCGAGACGACGTGTGGACGATGAAATACCTTCCGAAGTTCAAATGGAACATGCTCACTGAGCAAATCGGTCCGTATCTGCCATGCTTTCTTTCTAGTCGCTATTCTGACGTGTTAATCAATTTGTTTATTTTCATTGTGATTATTTTGTGCAGCAAATGAAGCAGCCATCCGCACCGCTCGTCTTCGCGTCGAGCTTGAACAATCTCGTCGCGAGCAAAAAGACTACCTCCGCCAGGTCGAGCTCGCCCGTGTTCTCGACAAGCGCGCCAAGCGCAAACGGGAGGCATTAGAGAAGAGGGGTGAACGGGTGGACGCGAAGACATCTCTCCTCCCACCGCTAAAAAAGTTACGGAATCTTTCCAAAGGTGACGAGCAGGGGGATAAAGATAAAGATATGGAACTCAAGAGAAAACGAAGGGACCAGACAGGGATGTCGGAAGCTGATTCTGGACAGCTTGAGAAGGTTTTAGGGAGTGTATTCTAGACTACATGTTAACGGATGCAATACATATCTCGGGTACAGATTCACTGGCAAGTGTACCAATGGGAAACTCTTATCTCAGTTGTGCGGAAAACACTCATCGGATCCTAACTGAATCGTCAACTCCTGTTGCTAACACTCATGATACCAAAGTAGCCAGCAGTCCGTGAATTTCAGTGTATTGATATTATCAAATGGCATAATTGCCTTTTCGTCTGAAATGCCCATCGAACTACCTAATCACAGTATATATCACATTACCGAGTCTCGAAACAATGGAGGAAGGTCGAATGCGGAATGCAGAATATCAGCCACTCAATGTCAATAATTCAGCTCTACATCACCCTCTGCCACAAGGTCCATGTCATGATAGCTGACCTTCCGCCCCGCAGCAGCGCGAGGGTCTTCTTTCGCGTCAGGCGGAGGTGGAGGAGCTCCACCGCGTGCAGAGCCGTTTCGACGGCCTCCAGGACCAGGTTCGAGCGTCGCGACGGGTTTTGCGGGTAATCCTTCGATACCGTGCATCGGGGCGGTATCTAGGGCATAGCCGCCGATACGGTCCCCGAGCCGTCGCCCGCCTCCATTGCCCGCCGCAAGAGGCGGCTCGTCACGAAGACTGCGTGTCATTGGCGGCACTTGGGCAGGTGGATATGGGTAGCCGTATGGATATCCTCCATAGGGATCGCCACCTCCATTTGCGAAGGGCGGGTAAGCTCCTGGGTAGCCATAGTATGGTGGCGCTCCAGGTGCGGGGCCCATTCCCGCTCCTCCGCCGCCGACACCACCGCGGTGATCCATGAACGTTTGAGGCATGTTCTGGAAGCCGTATGCCTGTGGAGGAGCAGTCGGTCCGGTCCCGGCCTGCTGTGGATAATGCGTGAAAGGTTGAATTCGCTGCGGGTCAAGTACGAAGTTATTGTAGTAAGGTAACTAAGAAATAGTGTGTCAGTACTCTTCCTCGTTAAAGAGTTCAACTACTGGCTCACGTCTTCAAGTTGCTTAACAAGCTCCGGGTGCTTATTCGCTACATGCTTTTCGACGAATGACGGTGCCTTGAAGAGTTTAGAGCATGTTTTGCACCTGAACTTCCCCTCATCTTCTTGTTTGACATGAGGCTCGACAGCCTTTGTGAGTTCACTAATAGAGAACCGAATAATGATTAGTTTGTGGAAACGAATCAATGAGATATGTAGAATCGAATCAACGGAATATGTGGACTCGAATCATTGGAATACGTGGACTCGAATCAATGGAATTTGTGGAATCGAATCAATGAGATATGTAGAATCGAATCAATGGAATATGTGGACTCGAATCATTGGGATACGTGGGCTCGAATCAATGGAATTTGTGGAATCGAATCATTGGAATATGTGGACTCGAATCATTGGAATACGTGGGCTCGAATCATTGGAATTTGTGGAATCGAATCAATGAAACTTGAAACGTACTCTTCATAGCGTTTTCCACCATATTCACGTGGGTCGATGCCATCCCTATTTATTAAAAGGGCAATCCGATTATCCAACCATTCTACCCATCTCTCTTCTACGTATCGCGAGGACAAAAAGGCCTGAGCTTCAAATATCTCCGAAGGAAGTATAATACACTGACCATTGCGCTTCAAATCTCGAGAATCGCTATGTTTGGGATCTCTTTCTCTAAACATACCCTCTTTACTCTTGTCCTGAGCCTCCTTTTCTTTATCTTTTTCATCTTCTATTTCATCCTTCTTTGCGGCGTCTTCAGCGCCTTCCCCAACCCCCTCCGCGCTTGCTACCTGATCACCCTCTCTCTGCTTTGCGCTTGCGCTTGCCTGCTTTTCACTTTCCGAGGCAGGCTTCTGTGGCAGTGGTTTACGCACATGCTTGATGCACTTACGCTGCAACTCTTCAATGTGGTCGGAGGTAGACACGCAGTAATAACAGGTATGGAAAGCCGCACGTAGGTAAGCGAGATACAAATCCAAAGCGATTGTGTTCTAGTCGGGCCATCAAAAAGTAAGTCAAGATTAGTATTGTTTGACGAATTCGAAGTGCAAAAAGTACTGACCTTCTTAACCTCCAGAGCCTTCGCTTCCGCTTCATTCGCAGGTTCAGGCAATTCCGAGGTAAGCTGAGCGATTCGCCGCTCAACCGCATCACTTCCTTTCTCTGGAGGAGTCTCATCCTCTGATAAAGCATCCCGCGTCAATATGTCCTCCGGAGGCGGCTGGTCTCCGCCTTCCGCACCGTCAGGTTGTGCCGCGGGAGGCTCCGGTCGGAAAGTCCGCACGCGCTCGTACTCGTCTTCAAGGATCGTCGCAATGCGTCTTATTTGCGCCAAATCCTTTGCAATACGCTCCGGACGACTGGCGACCTCTGGAGTGGTGCGCACCTTGCCAGAAAAGGGCCGAGTGTTATGATTCAAGTGAAGCTTAAAACCTTCAATCTGCAGTGCGTATTCGCGTTAGTAATTGTCGAAGACATGTCAATATATCAACGAAAAGATACCTTCTTCTCGCCAAGCGTAGACAGAATGTTTTGCATGTCAGCATGTTCATCAAATTTGATCCAACCTGCTCGATAATAATTGCGCTTTTGCATGGGATCTCCGAGTGCGAGGTAAACAAAGCTGTTATACTCTTTAAGGACCTACATTGACGTAAGTACAGGTTCGACTTTAAAGGAGGACGCTAAACTCACAGCTTCAAGCTTCACTCTTCCGATATCGGGAGGAATAGTACGAATCATCACTTGATTGCCTTCAGGCAGAACAGACACTTCATCTTTCTCAGAATACTTTGAGTCATACGACGTCTTTCCATTTGCATCGTTCTTAACATTCCCTGCATTATCTGCGGCTTCCTCTTCGTTCTCAAGACCCAACCCAAAGTCTTCTTCGGGTTTCGTAGGGCTCTCTGGTTCATCTGCTGCACCACCTTCAGGAGCAGCTGATCCCTCCTTCGGCGACTCGCGCTCATGGTCATGACCCTCGGTCTCGTCGGCGTCGCCTTCCCTGTCAAACTTGCCATTCTCAAGGTCATTAAGGAATTGGGTCATACGGCCGCGCCAGCCCACTTTGCGCACCCGGGCACGCAAAGCCGTAAACTCCGTAGCAGGATCGTACTTCTCTGCGAACCACGGAGATTTTCTGTGGTGCTCAAAAAGCGTTTGGAGCTACGATACAAGATGTAGTTCAGCGCACAGGGAAAAATAGCAAAAGGTCGGTAATTATCAGAATAGTAACCAAGAACGGAAATTAAACCGAAACACAAGTCCATACAGTTGTAAAAGCGGCATGAGGGAAAAGTGACAAACAGGAAGAGACATCAGCAAAAACACTGACCTGCTGGGCGAGGAAGTCCTTTTTATACTTCTCCCACCTTGATTTGATGCCGTTTCGCGGTTTTGACCCGTCACCTGCCTCTTGTTCAGCTGCTTTGTCAGCTTGGTCCTCGTCGCTGGCTTGTTGTGGATAATGGTAGCGGAACCATTCAGCGTACTGCTTGAGACTGGCAGGGTAATCTAGTGTATGGGGATCTACCGGTGCTCGTGAAGAACGTGAGCCGTAACCATGACCGTGTCCGTATTGTCCACGCCTGCCTGGTGGCGAATGACCATACAACCCAGATCTGTGTGCGTCTGATGGACTGTCAAAATACGACAACATACACGATTCGTCATTTCTCTCACCGTAGTCATCGTATCGCGGACGAGGATCGTATCGTTCTCGGTCGTACGGCGACAAGGACCGGCGTCGTTTGCGACCCACTGCGGCACAGAGTTGCTAAACAAAGAATACAAGCAGCGAAAAGAAAACACGAACTGTCATCGTAAGGGGGACTGCGACTCCTGCCACGCCTGCCATAGTCATAGGCAGCTCTATCCCTTTCATAATCGGCCCAGGCGCGTTCTCTACTGTAGGCGTCCCAATCCCGGTGATATGTATCGGGAGGATAAGAGGGATCAGGGTACGCCGTACGTCCATACGCACTGCGGGATGGTGATCGGGAGCGGTCACTCCTGTGCGAAGGCGCGTGCGAGGCAGACCAGGAGGACATGAGGAAAGAAGGTCAGCGGTGAGGACGCAAAGAGCGCAAGAGTGCAGGTGGAGAGGTTTAGCTGAATATAACAACGAAGAAAGAGATTATAGACGAGAGTGAATCAGAGGATGCGACATAGCCAGAAGCGAGCATGATGAAGCACAGACCTCTCGGTGAGCAGCTTGCGTACGCTGTGCTCCTCGACACCGTGGAGAACGATGCTCTCGATGTCGGTGACGACGTGGACGCTGCGCCAGTCGCGTCAATTCCGCATCCAGACCCTGAGTCCCACGGCTCTTTTTTGGTTAGCTTGAATTGGCCACCCACAGTTCAACTTGAATTTCACTAAGTCAAAATAAAGTCCTTTTCTAATAAAATACATGTTCCCCTCCCTAATCCTAGCCAAAACCCATCCTAACACCCAAACCTAACAACCCAACTTATCCCAAACCTA
>NW_006760393.1:639529-677749 GCF_000271605.1 Fomitiporia mediterranea MF3/22 | reverse complement strand
TAATCGGCCCAGGCGCGTTCTCTACTGTAGGCGTCCCAATCCCGGTGATATGTATCGGGAGGATAAGAGGGATCAGGGTACGCCGTACGTCCATACGCACTGCGGGATGGTGATCGGGAGCGGTCACTCCTGTGCGAAGGCGCGTGCGAGGCAGACCAGGAGGACATGAGGAAAGAAGGTCAGCGGTGAGGACGCAAAGAGCGCAAGAGTGCAGGTGGAGAGGTTTAGCTGAATATAACAACGAAGAAAGAGATTATAGACGAGAGTGAATCAGAGGATGCGACATAGCCAGAAGCGAGCATGATGAAGCACAGACCTCTCGGTGAGCAGCTTGCGTACGCTGTGCTCCTCGACACCGTGGAGAACGATGCTCTCGATGTCGGTGACGACGTGGACGCTGCGCCAGTCGCGTCAATTCCGCATCCAGACCCTGAGTCCCACGGCTCTTTTTTGGTTAGCTTGAATTGGCCACCCACAGTTCAACTTGAATTTCACTAAGTCAAAATAAAGTCCTTTTCTAATAAAATACATGTTCCCCTCCCTAATCCTAGCCAAAACCCATCCTAACACCCAAACCTAACAACCCAACTTATCCCAAACCTAATTGGGGGGCTTTGCCCCCCAAACCCCCCTCCTAACTTCTTAGTCCAAGAGTTGCCGCACTAGTATTATGTAAGTGGCCATTCAGGGTCATCCCAAATTGGGTCGTGAGACTCAGGGTCTGGATGCGGAAAATCAAAGGTTCGCTGCGCCCTTGCCAAAATGAATCCAAGGTCACGAGACGTGCGTATGTCATCAATTCACGTGAGCCACAAGTCTTCTGTAAAGTAAACATAGATGTCATAGAATAATAATATTCAATCATCAATTTCAGAACGATCACATAAACGCCATCTGATTCTCAGCTCATATTGTCAATTTCAAAGGTTGACAACCGGCTCCGTTAGACCTGTACACATATCTGATACTCATGCGCCCCAATCACCGTCGACTGCGACAAACAGTTGTCAAAAAAACTGCATCATTTTACTCAAGATGATCACGACGCAAAGCGAACACGGAACTCATATGCATGTCGCAATTCATTCTGATCAGGCCCAATTACCGAGCAGTCTAACATCAGCAAAAGGACAATTTCTGGCAGGACAACATTCCCATCGAGTGCGGCAACGCCACCACTCATTGACGCCGTCGCTGTTGTCATATATCACGCCGAAGGATCAGGATGATGTGCTAGGAAACGCGGCTCTTTGTGAGATGAGAAGGCCTTTTCGGGTGCGCTATTGTGTGACCAATGGACTTTCCAGGCAGGCGGATCGGCCAATCGGTGGCTGTATGCCTCGGGAATGCCGACGACTAGTTTGGTGGGAAAACATGCGATAGCGCTTGTTGCCTGGCAAAAAAATCGCCAAATTGCGCCGGACAGAAAATAGCACAGAAACCGTCGACAAAAGGTATACACGGACAACGGGCGAGGATTTCTAGGCGCGGTCAGACTGGTTGAAAGCGGGACGAGGACCTGCAGGAGAACCCGGGCAGCGCGGGGAGACGGCAGCTCTTCATGCGAGTTGCCATATTGGGCTCGTCGGATAACCATAACAACGACCCACACCAGAGGTACGCATGATGGCGGACCACCTATAAACTTGATGCTCTTGTCGCCAGGTGCCATCACCTGCCCTTCGTCTTCGCTCTTTTCCCTGTAAGTGCCTTTTCTTTCTTGCCGTCCTCCACAAAGCTTATCTTTTCTCTTATTTACAGCTCTTTCACTTTCAGCATTCGTTGGGCTGCGCCCCTGGTTTTCTTGTTTTTACTGTCGCTCACTTGGCCAGCCAGACAGCAGGTTTCTGTTACTGTGTAATATTCCGGGTCGAATCTTTCAAAATGCACTACTCCGCCTTTTTCACGGCTTTGTCCCTTCTTGCCTCGTCCGTGGCAGGTTTGCCCGTACGGCGAACAGACTCTAATGCCACGGTTGCCAATGCTGCAAACTTGTTGGTCCTCAGTAAGCATATTCAGCTCGTATCCGTAATGCACTCGGTGTTGATGTGCCTTCAGAATTTGCCAACGTCTTGGAGCAGCTCGAGACAGAGTTTTACACTCAAGCGCTTCAGAAGTTCCAAACAAGCGACTTCACAACTGCCGGGTTTTCGGATGCCTCCGTGCCTATTCAGCAATTTACGAACATCATGTCCGATGAATCCACACACACGACAGTCCTCGAGGCGGCTATCCAGTCTCTTGGTGACTCAGCTGTCTCAGGTTGCTCATTCGACTTCTCGTCTGTGCTCACTGATGTAGCGACTATGGCTCCAGTCGCACGACTTGTAGAAAACGTCGGTGTTGGCGCTTACCTCGGGGCCGCACATCTTATCACGGACCCTGTCATCCTCACTGATGCGGCGAGTATTGTCACTGTCGAGGCACGCCACCAGACCATCCTTAACGTCCTCAACGGCGGTACCGCAATCCCGGCTGCCTTTGACCTTCCTCTCCTCCCCCAGGAAGTTCTCGCAATAGCGGGCTCCTTCATCTCTGGATGCAGTGTCGGCATTGATGCACTTCCCTCTCTCAAGGTTACAAACACTGGGTCTATTAATGCTGGAACGTGCTTGCAATTCAGCTTCGACGCGCAGAGCAGTATCTCAGATACTTCGACACTTTCGTGCCAGATGCTCGCAGGAGGCATGCCATTCTCTCTGTCCTTACCCTTCGATAACTGTGTGGTACCCGAAGGTCTTGTCGGCCCCGTTGCGATCTACGTCACCAACGACACTCAACCGCTCGCAAACAACGCACGCGATAGGTTCACTGGTAACATCGTCGCCGGCCCGACCATGGCATTCCTCGACAACTCTACCGAGAGTCTCAGCAGCCTCGCAAAGAGCGGTTCCGTATCCAACTCGGGTTCCACTGACACTGCATCGACGTCGATTAGCACTGCTACTATCTCGCCCGAGGAAGCGAGCAGCATCGTTGCTAGCGCTAGCGCAACCGCGACTGGCGCTGACGCAAGCGCTACTGCAGCCTCTGATAACTCGATCCCACCGACTGCAAACACCACGACTGGGAACTCTCCCGACGGTGCAATTAGCGTGAACGGCTGGACGCTTGTCCCCCCGTCATCTCCCTCGTCCGCATGAGCAGACCTAATGTTCGTGGGCTTGTACATATGATTTGTATGTGTCTGTATACGGACTCGGACTTTGTTCTTCTGTGTGTTTTTCTTTTCGGACATTTTTCTTGCTACGATACGGTGGTTACCCCTAAGTAGATGCAACTTTCCCTTCTTCCCGGATATCTTGGTCGACATACATAGTAGTTAGTTAAACCCGGTTGTGAACTGGTTACGTTTTCAGTACCAGCATTCTCTGGCCTACCTTGCCTGGTGCGCGGTCGTTACCCTTTTTTGATACTTGCCTGATCCTTATTCCGATTTTACCTTCTTTGCCCCTTTACCCTTTGCCTTTTGCCTTCGTCTTATCTGCTTTGTGTCTTTCTTTGTTCATATGGAAAACACTATGCAATCCGCATTCGGCTTTCTGTGTATAGGTTACTTAGGATTTTTGGATTAGTGAGAAAAAAGAGTGAATTCCGCACGGGCATCTCGGTGATCGCGGTTGCGTAAGTGTCTCTAAGCAGCGGGCTTTACGAATCTGTATATTCCTGCTCTTGTAGTCTTCGTACCTGAAATAACGCGATGTCGGAAGCTGTCTCGGGTATCCTGCCATTGGTTGATAAGTGCACGATCATATTCTTGTTCGCCGGTGTGATTTGTTCAATTGTTGTGCTTTGCTACGTTACTATGCGGAAGTGGTTCGTATTGGAAGATTGGAGACATACGACCACAATCGACAACATATAGTATCTTTGGTCTATTTCGATCTATTTGAGTGATTCTGTGGTGTTAATACTGTTATGTTTATGTGGCGTGATGAGATCGTGTTTGTGCAAGATTGATTGATGTCTTATTTTAATGATTAAAATTCCCAGCTCAAATCAAACTCCGCGCGCTTTTCATGTCTCGAAGTAACAATAAACTCGAATACTTCAGTTAGGAGACGTGGCAAAAGCAGAGAAAAAGCATCTGTATACTTCTGCCCACCTTCCCGCCAACACGCAGGCTGCTTTTCTCCACTCTTATGTTAGGGGAAGCAAAATCAAAGTTCACAAGGCCATTTGAGTGTGTTCATAAGAGATATATCATACATTCCGAGTCGTAATGACATCAATAATGTCTGTGAGACTTTGCTGCGAGAATATTATACGCTTCCAAGGCCTACTTACAAATGAGCTGCTAATGGCTCAACGGAAACATAACCCGTGGTTTTCCTGCTGAATTTTACTGATGCTACATAGACAGCCATTGCCTGGCGTGCAATGCACGTTTTGTTCACCCCATGAAGTTGGTGCAGGTAGTAGATAGAGCCGCCGGTGTCCGCCATAATGTCTTTTGAGAACGAGGTGTTATGCGGAAAGGAACAGAGAAGACTGATTTCACGACATTCTTTCGATGGTTAAGCAACATCTTGTCAGTCTTTCACGGTGGAAGAGAAAGGCAGTTGAAAATGCGACATTCTATCGGTTAAATTCTACATCTCAGGGGCACGGTCGAAGGGCAAGGGAACAGAAATTGTAAGCTAGTTCGAGCAGAACACGGTACGACTAGAAGAGTAAGGCCCGCAAAAGCCGGTCGGGGCGCACACAACAGCAGAACATTGACAGAAATAATGTAACATGTCGTAACGGAGAGGAGCCACACATTCCGCTGCTACGCCGGTGAAACACATACGGCATGGAGCAGATATGGCAGGCGTATCAGAGATCAGTCGTCGTCGCTCTCGTCACTACTCGACGAGTAGTCATCGTCCCCATCGTCAACATTCACATCTACACCACCTGCGAATTGGTTGAGCGACATCGGCTTCAACTCGCGCGCCGGTTCTTCTGCGACTCCGAACTCCTCCATCTCCCCATCTGCGTCCTCTTCTTCGAGGCCCTCAAGCAATTCTTGGTCCATTTCTGCAGCGAACTGATCGACATTGATTTCCTCGCCTTCGTCTGCATCTGCGAAATTATCGCCAAAGATGGAGCCATCATCACCGTTGTTACTCGCATTAGCACCATCACCAATACTTGCAACTACATCCCAGCCTTCTCCGTCATCTTCGTCATCCTGCCCGGAAACCGGACCAGGTAGCGAGACAGCACCGCTCGTTGATGGTAGCGCCAGACCATTGGATGAAGAACGTCCTGGAAGTGATATTGGCGATGGGCCGGGTTGTGGCGATATGCGGGGACGCTCCGTTCGAAGCGTGGGTTTGCCAAACTCAAGCACTTCTTCCTCAACGTCGATTGTGTGTGCTTGAGTATGTAGCGTCTTGCCTTTGTCGGGGCTTGATGTACTATAAGTCGCGCCACTCGGAGGTTGGGCCAATGATGACGCAAGCGGTGAAGGCTTGGTGAGCTTGGGTTTACTAGTAGAACCTGTTAATGTCTTCCCCGAGCCCTGCAAAATTGGCTTCGGCTTTCCATTAGAAATGCTGGAAGCCACCGGCTTAGATGGCTCCTCTTTACGAGCCTTTGAAACCACACTCAAAGGCATATCTTCAATATCATCGTCATCTACATTGCCTCCCGCAAGCGTACTCTCGAGCTCCCGGAACAGTTCGTCTTCATCTACTTTCATCGTTGAAGCAGCGGGTGAAGGTGTATTTGGTAGTGCTAAGCAAGAAATCAGAGTATGCATTTAAAGAGAGGGGGAAATCATACGCGACGCGGAAGGTTGGCGCACTTTCGGCGGTCCACGCCCTTCGTGACTCAAGATCAAGGAAGAGTCCAGCTTTTCCAGTGTATACATCTGTTGGTGATCCGGAATTGGAATGTCAACAGATCAAAAAGACATGGATTGGGACATACTCCACTCTCAGGATCAAAAACTAGAACACACTCGACTTCTTTTGCGGGTTCCTCTTTGCCCCGGAAGACGTGTACCTCATCAGACTGGGAAAGAATGAGAATGTACTATCACATAAAGTTAATAGGTAATAGGAATGTACGTGCCTGCTGGCTTGCACGCTCCATGCGTACTGCCGTGAAGTCCTTCCTTGTGAGTTCTACTACTCCCGGCTTGCCCACATCGACAGATTCAGGCATGAAATTATCTGAATTGGTTTGAAACGGGGTGTCAACATAGGAAACTAAGGGCCACTAGAAGCTAGACACAACATTTGAAATGATAGTAATTTGACGTCGGCATTGCCTTATTCTGCTTCGTTTGTTGGATCCCCTTTCGTTGCTTCAGGAAGCGAGTCATGGACCCACCCATGCTGACTTGATGTCGGCCAGGCGGGGGTGTCCAATGTTGACGCGCTGTGTCCGCAGACATGACGAGGCTCAGTATATCGAGTGCTCCAAAGAACGTGTATCAAAGTGACGTAGGAATAAGTGTTTGTCTGCGAGGAAGCAGGATAACGACGTGCAGGTGGTAGTAGGTTGAAGAGCGTTGGTAGCAATTGTCCGTCCGGTATGAAGGGCCGCTGAGCGTTGTGGCCGGAACGTGACTATTAAGTCACATGACCTGGTTTATATTTAGATGCATAGCTTTTTGAATTAGTATATGAAGTTCCTAGTCTAGACCACGACATTCGCCACCGCATGCCTTCGAATCTATCCTCGTATTCATAATTTTTACAGCAATTATGAAGCGCCATGTACCTGCATATCTAATGAAACGTCCTGCAATGTGAATACACTATGTCTGTGTTTTACAGTGACAGAGGAGCATCTTGTCTCTATATTGACATTGACTTGAATACTTTTCACCAGGGCATTTGCACCATTGAATTTGTAGAAATCGGAAAGTCGGATACTCGAGATTCGAACAAGATGGATCAAATGTTTACTTCTTACTCTAGAACTGTGTCCTGTTACTTTTATACACATTTATTACTACTTAAATGTTTGGATTCCCTCTACATAGTATAACAAGTTCAACAAGATAGTCTACCAAGGAGCATCAACCAACTATCAAGTCTTTATCAGAACTTGTTGTCCCAGACTTCTTTTCCCTAACACTTTCTCTTAAAGCTCTGTCAATCTAAACTTTACTTCTAAGAATTGTAAGTCTACTAAATAGATACTTAGCTATTGTACTTTTGTGAACCATAACAAGGCACAAGTTCATGTGTCCAACACAGAGCTGCTAGGCACATATGTGTACCCTTATACTGACACAAAAGGACTCTACATTGTTAACAACTTTTTCATGATTCTCTTTATTATAAACAAGATTACTAATAACTAAGATACAAAAGATACTTGTACTATTTGAGAAACCTTTGTCAAGGCTTTAACTAGTAAAACTAGAGATTCTAACTCCCTAGCTACAACTAGATTACACAAGAGTAAGTATAAAGTGTGTATAGAACAATTTTTATTAATACTTATTATTCTGTTCTTAATTATTTAAAGACTATCTTATACATACCTGTAACTATTTACAAGCAATTTATACAACATTTTATTAGTTATATTAATGTAACAACAAATGAAGCCTGTCTTTGAGGAGAAGAATGAGGTACTTTCTGTTAAGGAGGATATTTACTATTATTACAAGAATAGTAGCATTCAAGCCTGCTTTAATCTTAGTAAAGCTATTCTTAGAATCAAAGTACTAGCAAGTGTATTTAAGGACCCTAACTTTATACAAGTCTGCTTTGCAACTGTTGATATAATTTGTTGGTCAAATGTGTGAACATATTTGCACTAATTACTATTTATCTTTGACTGACAACTGACTTTACTTTTTACAAGACATCTATTTGTAGCTTATCAAGTATACTTGTAGCATTGAAGGAAGCAACAGTGTTACTGTTGTGATGAAGGCCGAAAATCTCTCTTTAACTGATACTGTAGACTATATCTCCAAGTTATATGAAGGATTTTCCGACACCATATTGGAATGCAAAGGCAAGATTAAATCCTTCAGGACAAGAGAGAATGAGGATATCCGGGTGTACATATATGCGATGGAACAATGGGACTACAGAAATTTGGTCTGGAGCTTCAATATGCAGGGGTATTTCGGCCCGGAACACGAAGAGGTCAAACACACAAGGGTTGTGAAGCTGAAGGAGTACAAGTCTGTTGTATAAGAGATGGCTAGGATAGCAAGATCAGTGGCCGGACAAAAGCGATTTTCAATAGACTTTCATCCAATACTTATCATTAAGTACTCAGCTATGTTGTATTAACAATAAGTTAGTCTGATGGATAGTGTCTTTGTCAGTACTAATATGGATGGATAAAACATGTCTGAGGTCCAGCTCCTTTTTCGGAATTGTAGGTCCGAGTACTTCGGATTAGTCAGCAGTGGGTGGCGGCGTTGTCCTAATCAGTCTCCTTCACACCAAGCCACATCCTCCTCTCCTCTGCCTTGTCCTCTTTCTTCCTTCTTCCCTCTACCCGGTTGCTGTTCTTCTTACACGAAAGCTCGTCTCCATCAATCTCATACAGCCAGTGCTAGTCATGGTACGTCAAACTTTAGTGCTATCATTGCAATAATGTCGGCCGACACGAGCGCCTTCTGTAGTCTACCACCGCCCGTCGCCGCCTCATTCGTGATTTCAAACGTTTGTCGACCGACCCTCCTGGCGGTATCTCTGGGAGCCCTTGCCCGGACAATATTATGCTTTGGAATGCCGTTATTTTCGGACCTGGTGCGTTAACCAGCTCTGTAACCCATAACCCTTATGCTGATTGCGTGTCCTTGTGCTTCGTACTCACCACTTTGTCGATGCCATCGAATCGTCGCTTTTGTATCATGACGCATCTTGGCAACTAGCTGATACGCCATTTGAGGACGGAACGTTCAAGCTGTTATTGACGTTTGATGAGAGTTACCCGAACAAACCACCGACCGTGAAGTTCCTCTCGCGCATGTTCCATCCTAACGTATACGCCAATGGCGAGCTGTGTCTGGACATTCTTCAAAATCGTTGGAGCCCGACGTATGACGTGGCTGCAATTCTTACCAGTATTCAGAGCCTTCTCCATGATCCGAATCCGAATAGGTCGGTAAACTACGATTTGTCACCCTACTGTGTGTTGATATTGACTCGCCATATTCACATTACAGTCCTGCAAATGCCGAGGCTGCACAATTATACCGTGAAAATCTCAAGGAATACGTGAGACGTGTGAAGGCGACCGTGGAGGAGTCATGGATGGATCCCGGCGACGAAGACGTTGAGGAAGATGCTGGTGATGGCTCTCCTTGAGTATGATCCTTTTGTTTTCCATTATTAGTCCTCTTTCAACATCGTTTCTTTCGATTTTTGTAAAATATTTGTTTTGTTAACCGCATTTAGTGGTTACACCTTCGGGTCACCGGATCTTCATCTGCATGATAACTGACCAGGAGTTGGTTGTTGCATGCCGCTGTTGAACACGATTATTTTTCTTGAAAAAACCAACCCGCTTTCTCAAATTTTCATCTTATTTCCGCAGAGCCATCGTGCGCTCTTCGCCGAAACACTCAAACTTTATCCTAGCTCTGAATACCCAACCGCGATAGCTGTCTACCGTGTATTTTTCTCACCACATTATCACAAAATCAACTTGTAACATCATATCATGAAGCATGAATTTCATTAAGTTTTGTTCCCGTATAACTGTCAATTCACGAAGTTACTTTGAAGGCAAATTGCTTGAGATTCTTCACAACCACAAGATCAGGTGATCCAGTGCGCTGATCGGCTGGAGAATACCGTCTTCGCTTCGGACTGCGCGCTCGTTTTTATCGACCTTCTCTGACTCTAGCAGAAAGCAGAATCCATATCAGAACCTTTGCAATTCAAGACTGTCCAATCGAGATTTTCTGTCATGCATGGCAGCTTACTTGGCGCGTTTCGCGTCCACCTTGTAGCCGAATACAATACAAAAGGATCTACATAACCTCCGCTTTCCGCAAAGCTCAGGTGCACGCGCGATCTTGCGAGGCGCGATTTTCGCGCCTATTCTATCGTGCCAGACATATATAGAGACTACATGTATGATTGGGTACGAGTGTGTCGTCCTGCGCTCCCCGCTGCCAGGCCTTGGGTCTGCGGTTTAGCAACTTGTCTCAAATGCTTTTTCCACTCCTGGCTGTATCGCTACTCTCATTGACACCTTGCCTGGTATCTGGAGCCTTCTATAGTATTTCGGATTATTTCGTTGGCAAGGGTTTTCTCTTTGGTTTCGAATTTGAGGCTATAGAGGATCCAACGCATGGACGAGTAACGTACGTCGATCGCCATACCGCACTCGCCGAGAACTTGACGTTTGCACGGGGAGATACGTTCATCATGCGAGCGGATGACAAGGAAGTGTTATCTCCAACTGGACCGGGGCGCAAAAGCGTTCGTATCAGGAGTAGAAAAACGTTTACCACTCATGTCGTTGTGTAAGCCATTTCCCGTTTCGTCTGTCTTTTTTGCTTATCCTTTTGATTATACGTAACCTTCATGGATTGGCGCTGATTGTGGCGACTATGCATTTCTAGATTTGATATAAGACACATGCCTGAAGGATGCGGGACATGGCCGGCAGCTTGGGAGACCCTGGAGGCCGACTGGCCAGATAGCGGTGAAGTCGACGTCGTAGAAGGCGTAAATGACGAGTCACCGAATGACAGTACGCTGCACACCGGCCCCAATTGTACGATGCCGGAAAATCGCACTATGACCGGGTAAGTAACCGCCTTAACCAGTGCATGCAATTAACATCACAGATATCTCGTTATTCTTGGATACAGTATCCCAGTGTCGAATAACTGCGATGTTGCTGTAAACTTCAATCAGGGATGTGTTGTCGAGAACGATAAACCAAATAGCTACGGGCCTGAATTCAATGCTGCAGGAGGTGGATGGTATGTCATGGAACGCACAGACTCATTCATCAGGGTGTTCTTCTGGTCTCGTGAGGACCCGTCCGTGCCATGGGAGATAGCCTGGGGTGCTCCTTTCATTGACACCGATAATTATGTGAGCTTACGGATATTGTTCTGCGTCGACTTGCTTCCCCGGAATTGACACTGATATATAGGGGACACCTGTCGCATTGTTCCCGGACACGGAGTGTTACATCCCAAGTCACTTTGGACCGAACAATATCATTATCAACCTCACATTGTGTAAAGTTTTCTTTTTTTATCCTGGTTTCGAAAAGTTTGGGACTAAAACTCATGATGCATCAGGTGGCGACTGGGCTGGTCAAGATGTGATCTTCCAAGGCGCCGGCTGTCCTGGTACTTGCGTTGGTGAACAAACTTTTATGTATACAACTACAAATCACAATACTAACGAGGTGGTTCGTGCAGACTTCGTCAACAACAACCCTTCAGCGTTTACAGATGCGTACTGGGATTTTGCCGCCGTACGGATATATGAGTAACGTACACTTTAACGAGATAGTCAGCATAGTCATTATAATGATAATAATATCACATACGAGCTGGATTTATTACAGGGTTACCAGATCGCCATGGATCGTCATAGACTAAAACGGACAAGTGATGATCCTGCTCAAGAACCCACCTCTATTGTGACTACTTGCTCACTGACTCTCCTTCGAAATCATTGCAGTACTCGTTGCTCCACAGTCTCTCCCACCAAACGCTGGCAATACGAGAGCCATAGCCTAAAATGCAACGAAGTTCTCCGCTCTGCGTCTCCTATCCTAATCTGTTCTCTGTCTCTAGACTCGGTATTTGTCGGTATTGCTCCACGGACAAAAACGCTGAACTCCGAGTGGAGGGGTTCTTAGCATGTCTTCTTGGCCATTGCTGAGATTCTTGGACCATCATGTGAACCTGACACTCTACAACGTGTGCGCTGGTTTCGTTCGTATTTTTTCACGTGATATAACGACAACTCTAAACGTTTCAAATATTTACAACAAGCACATTTTCTGCTGTTGTAACTCGAGCTGCGGATGGTATCCATGAACCCGGAGCCGTAGTTTTCGTGCTCTTCATAGTCTCCGAAGATCTCGTTTGCAAGGAATATCCGTTGTAAGTTAAACTGCGCCGGCTGGATCTCGATTCAAACCCCTAATCAAACGGGAAAAGACTTTATTCACACAACTCTGCCAGGTTTGATCGCATGATCTTATGCCACGTCGAATCACATCTTAACGAATGTTGTCTGGCTGCAAGATTGACGGTGGAGCGCATGATGATACCAAACATAATTGACCGCAACGAACCGTGGTTAGCAACGAAACCGCGTGCCAGCTCACAACCCTAATATAGTTCTCCATCGTTCACCACTCTCTTCGGGAAAGAAGTCACATGTATTTCTGGACGACCGCAGTTCCTGAGGCTACCGTCCGCGATTTTCTCTGCTAAATGTCTTTCTGGTACGTATGCACAAAATTATAGCTACCGAAAACAACGCAAAAGCGCCTTCTTTCCGTTCACTTCTTGCTCCGTGGTTCCACAAGAAAAGTCCGACTGGTTCTAAGGATGCCTGTTCTGGCTATGTTCAGCGCAGATGATGCATTCTCCGGTGCTCTGGGCCATGCGGTGTGTGGGATGTGGTCGCAACTGGCACAAGCAAGAGCATGTGCGTACCTGGTGCTATTGCGACCGGTTAGGCCTTTGCAACATACCACAAATATACCACCTTCTTACAGCATTGGTTTTCGCTGCGCACGCTGGCTATAAAGCTACGACATGAAGAACCTTGAATGACACAGCAACGAGTCTCCTTTCCTTGTGCTAGCTTTCCCTACTGTCTGTGGATCACCGACATGCCTAGAAACACATTCATACTTCTCTCCGCGACTCTTTTGTCGGCGTTCCCTTCTCTGGTATCCTCGGCCTCGTATACCCTCTCAGACAACTTCGTTGGGGAAGGTTTCCTCTCTGGCTTTACTCACCAGGCAATCGCGGATCCGACAAATGGGCGAGTAACATATGTCGACCAGGCTACAGCCCTCGCAGACAATCTCACCTTCGCGTCGAGTGATACTTTCATCATGCGAACGGATGATACCACTGTCCTTTCAGCGTCTGGTCCGGGCCGCAATAGCGTTCGCATCAAGAGTAACAAGACGTATACTACTCACGTTGTGGTGTATGTCATTTGTTTCTTCCCCTATCATTTTCATGCGGACCCTTTTTGACTATATTTAAACTTCGTGGGTTGGAGCGGAAACTGATAATCACGCGATCTTAGATTTGATATTAGGCACATGCCCCAAGGATGTGCAACTTGGCCAGCAGCCTGGGAGACACTTGACTCCGACTGGCCGGCGAGTGGTGAAGTCGACGTGTTAGAAGGTGTAAACGATGAGTCACCAAATGCCAGCACGTTGCATACTTCTCCAGGTTGCACGATGCCGGATGATCGTGCCATGACGGGGTGATTATCCAATATAACTACTACCTGTCGCTTAACAAAACTGATGGCTTATTTATCGTCGGCAGTACCTCGGTTTCTACGAACTGTGATACAGCTGTGAACGGAAATAAAGGGTGCGGTGTTCACAACAACAAGGCAAACAACTATGGACCGGCATTCAACACTGCTGGAGGTGGATGGTATATAATGGAACGCACGGACTCGTTCATCCAGGTGTTCTTCTGGTCGCGCGAAGACTCGTCTGTACCTAGTGAAATATCGAGTGGTGCATCCTCGATCAACACTGACACCTATGTAAGTTGCAGAACACTGGCTACACTAGAGTAATTAACTGATATGAACGCATTACATTATATAGGGCACTCCGGTCGCGCTCTTCCCTAATACCAGCTGTGACCTCGCGTCCCACTTCGGGGAGAACAATATCATAATCAACCTTACTCTCTGTAAGCCTATTGTTCCTTTTACACAGATGTATCGATGAACTGAACCTGTAATCTGTTAGGTGGTGACTGGGCAGGACAGGACGCGACTTTCCAAGGTGCAGGCTGCTCCGGAACCTGCGTCGGTAAGTGCATATTTTTGTTCCAAGAATTTATACATAGAACTATGTCTCACTTCCCAAACAGACTTCGTCAACAACAACCCATCGGCTTTTACAGACGCATTCTGGGATATCGCTGCTGTGCGAGTATACGAGTAGACCGTTCAGCCTCTCAAAAACACTGATCCAGGGCCGAGGGGAACAGTGAAAGGGGGAGGGGGGTGTTGGTTATTTAATTATTTAATCTTTCAATGTCATATACGGAGAACCCAGGCGAGATGTATCATGCGAGTTTTTCTTATGTATGTAAACTGTATATCCGATGATTCCAGGTCCCTTCAGCAGTTGAGACTTGCAGCATCTATGCAATCAATATATAGTACGATAAAAGCCGTTTCTTTTATACACAGCTACAAGCATCAGATACCACAATTCTGTACAGATTAATCAAGCGCTATTATGGAATTTGACCCATCTCTCAGTCCCAATACTCTCCCGGGCTTTCAACTCTATACCTGCTTCGCGCAGTCCAATAGCTACCCACTTATACCTCATCTCTCTCTCCTCACACTGCCACATGTACTTGTAAACAGCCTTTGCAAAACTGTTCAAATCAAGTTGTCAGTGAAATTGCGAGGTTCTACAGAGTCGAATATGGCCTCTTATGGTCTTTAAGGCAAAGTTCTAAAGCTGTACAGTGTCTGTCTATACTGCTCAAATCAAGTTGCCAGAGAATTTGCAAGGTTTTTTCAAGGCCTGAAAGATTTGTTATGCTCGGGGGGAACTGTTCTAGGTTCGAGTGTAGGTACAAGTGGGTTAAGAGCAAAAGGTGGACGCTTGTACACTGCACGACCATGCTGGGCACACATTGAAGTTGCCATGATGTTTGATACGGAGGACAAATAGGGAAGTAGAACTGGTGGTGGTTGTTTATAGCACAGGACTGCATATAGTCACGGCGAGTCCCGGAGGACGAAGACGAAAGAGGAAACGATAGAACTATATTACAATAACATCCAAATTATCAATACTGTTAGCAGTATTCTCTACAAACTGTTTCCGAGGAGAAATCAATCGACATCAGCAAAACCAATCGAATTCAATGCAGCGACTTACCTCTAATCCTACAATACGTTCTCCATCAATCATAGCAGCGTCCCAAGGAAGCATCATCTCCGTCTCCGTAACGCGATACGGCAACGCAGTAGAGAACGACGCTTTAAATACCTCCGGAATATTCACAACATTCGCAGTAGCAACTATCCGTGATGGATAAACAGGCCATTTCCTATCTCCCGTCGCTTCATCATAGTCCCAATCTTCGTCTTCATTGAACTCTTCGTCTGCGGCAGGATACGGTCGGACGTTCTCTTCTTCTAGCATATGGCCCAGCCCGCGTAGGTCGTTGCGTACGTTAAAATCGTATAGTGCGATGGAAGAGGCTGGGGCATTGGGAAGGGAAGCTCGACTGCTCATACCGAGGTATCGTGAGCCGTAGGCGTAGCGTCCCATATCAGGTGAAACGGAATCGATTCCCCAGCGCGTATAGTGAATCCATTGTTCAGAATGTACGTGCGGAAATCGTTTATTTTGCGGATGAGCCGACGCGTTCGCATACAACTGTTCATGATCGCAATAATGAGATGGCACGGGCTTAACGGGTATTAGGGAATCCATTGAATGACAAGGTTCCATTCGGTTGGTTCGTCCGTGGAAATCCTCAATCATGGACTCAAACCATACGGTTCTCCCCCGTGCGAGATTCGCGAATTGAGTGAGAACGCGTCGTGGTATCGCGACTATCTGCTGTGACGTGAGTCCATCGTCCACGCCGCCTGGTATGCCGTGTGAATGGTACCGATAATCCAATTGTAGTATTAAGATTCCCTCGTCCATGTCTGCAATAAATGGTGGATTATCGGCGGTCGGATGCGTAAAATATGATGATAAGGTTGGCGGTTGCGAAGACACAAAGACATGTCGGAGACTCCGACGGGTAAGGGGCTCTGGAAGAAGCAGTGATATCTCGTGTTTTAGAGAGTCGGGCTTATTATTGAAGGAATAGACATTGAGGAGGCTGTTGACGGCTGAGGGGATAAGCACCGAATCAGGGGTGAGAAAACAGAACGTTTCCCAGAACTCCTCCATATGATACGTGCCCATGTTCTAAAAATGGGTCATGAAAAAGTTTGTTCGGTCTACGCAATCAAGTAAAATAAAAAATGGAAACTTACCGCTTTCGAAAAGCCAGTAGTCCAATCGAACAGGAGGAACAAATCAAAAGAGTCCCTAATCCTGCCACCGAATCTCCTGGATAGTAGGATCCCAACATGATTCCCACATATTTGAGCATCTACTTGGAAGTCAGTGATGGGCGAGGCAAAGCGGGTGGATAGGACATGTCGGGCGACGAAGGGATGAATCTTGTTTGTTGATATTGATCTTGCGTGTAAATTGCACATAATCGTATAGAACTTATTTGTCCTGATGTGCATCAGACAGTTAATATCGCCCATTCGTCCGAAATTTGAAAAGGCACCAACCTAAAACTGGTAAGCTCGACACCAATAATGAGGTCTTGCGTTGCGTCGACAGCAAATTCGAAGAGTAGCATGTCGAACGTGACTTTTTCTGGTTGGTGTCTAACATCCGGCTCGCGCCGTGAAGGTAATGTAAGCCACTCGATAGTCGTTGGGTTCCCAGTATTAGTATGGCCCTCGGGACTTGTGAAAAAGAAAAGACCACCAGAGAAGTCGAAAAGTTGCCCAGTCTTTCCGGAGAGTGAAATACTGCGCCGACATAGCCAATGGAGATTGGCCCATGCGATATTCGATTTCCAGAGCTTCTCGATTTTCCCAGACATTAACTCTTGGCAATTCGGGTTGTCTTTCATTCCAGCCGCACCGAGTTCAATGGTAAAGCAGAGTACCTTACTAGTGTTGACAAGGTCGTAAAAATGGCGACATAGGGATCGGCAACGCATGATGTCGCGGAAAGAAAGTTGCGATAAGATGAGAACTTGTACTTCTACCGGGAGCGATATGAGAGACATGTTGAGGTTGAAGTGAGGGAAAAGCAGGCGCTAAAATACACCAAGTAGTTGATGGATGAGGATCCATATATATACTGCGGTAGTACATCGCAACAAGCGAGTGGCTGTGGTGCGGGGCGGCGGAGGCGCATAGGTGTGCTTTAGGCTTTCTTTTGTCCTTCGCTTCTATCCGAATGGTCGAGTCAGGCCGCACTTCATTTCGCTCTTACGAAGCAAGAATCGGCCTCCGTGGTGTATGAGTTTGGGAGAGTTCCTAACGTGGCCTGTGGACGAAATAAACAATTGTAAGTGGCACTATGCAACTGAAAAATGGTGGAAGAGCCTGTCAGCCTGTCTGGAAGGCTCCCCAATAAGCGTGTCTTCTTTTGTCGTTACGTAATACAGCATGATGTCTGTGTGGTACCAAGCTATTACCTTAATTTCAGAAAGCATCTCTTCAGCAGTCATTTTCTTCTGTCATCACATATTCCTCCAATGATTTCTAGGGGATGTAATGATAATGGGATTCTACCTTACAGTAAAATCCTGCATGAGCCAGTCAGAGGGAACAAAACCACATGAAACTTCAGACTCCAGAGGGCCGAATAATTTCTGACAATCCGTCTAACCAAGGCAAGATGTGTTCTTAAACAGACAATGCTTGTGCATCTTGCTCGTGGAATATTTTCCATTGACATTTCACCCGAACCTGGTATGGTAATTGCGTCCGAGAGTTTGCGGTCGTGATTCACGCATTTAGCTGTGTGAACGACAGCCAACATCATACGACTTGCCCACCAGCCAAACAAATTTCGCTAATCGCTCTTCTTGACTGCCATGGGTTCTGAACAGCGAGCCCGCCCAATCGTCATCGTCACAGGTGCAAACGCGTACGTCCACGAGTCCTTGCTAAACGGATCTGAGCTGACATGAACACGGGATCAATTTTTGTACTTTTTCGTGTCACGTCGCGTGTCTACAGTGGTGTAGGCTACGCTATTTGTCAACGACTCCTTCTCCAACTTGCACAACGCCTTCCATCTGATGGTCTACCTCAGCGCTCTATTGCACGATCAATATCTATCGACGAAGCTGCTGAAATTGATTTGGAGGACTTTGCGGAGTGCGAGGGAATAACACTCATTCTCGCATGTCGAAGCGTGTCAAAGGCAGAACAAGCTCGCAAAGAATTCGTGGCTTTGCTTGATAACGAAGTCGAGAAGATTAAACGGACAAAAGGAGGTGCGGATGCGAATCATGCACAATCGTTTAGGGATAATGTGGATTTGGTTGTGCAAAGAATCGACCTCGCGTCAGCTGAGAGTGTGTTCAGTTTTGCAAGAGCAATAAATTCAAAGTGCGTCTTTCCCCGTCTTTATAACTATCAACGAGCTTCTAATAGTTGGGTTTTATTTGAAGATATCCGTATGTATCGCACTTGGTATGCAACGCAGGCGTAGCATCGTTCATTGGATATGACTGGCCACTTGCGTGCAAACAATTACTCACGGATTTCCTTGGCGCAGTAACGAGCCCATTGTTCAAACTGCAGAGGATAGGCGAATTAAGTGAAGATGGGCTAGGATGGATTTGGCAGTGTAATGTCTTTGGACACTACATGCTGGTGCGTACAATTTCTTTCCATCGCCCGTTTTGACCTGTTTTATTTATTAATTTAACTCGCTTTATGCTGCTGTAGTTCCGGCTCCTTGAGCCTTTGCTAAACCGATATAGAGGCCTCACTCGTGCACCCTCTCGAGTTCTCTGGATGTCCTCCCTTGAAGCGAATCCCGCATGCTACGATCCAGAAGACTGGCAACTCGTACGCAACGCTCGTTCTTACGAAGCATCAAAATACCAGATAGATCTATTGGCTGGCTGGTTCGAGCAACGGCAGCAACGTGCACTCTCTGTTTCCGATAAGAAAAGAGAAGCTGGATTTAAAGATGGGAATGCAAATACACAAGTGCCTGTACGGCATTTCTTATTCCATCCAGGCGTCGTGCGGACGAATATCGCAACCAAATCGCTTAATAGCAATGTACTCGACTTTCTCATGCAACTGAGTTTCCTTATGGTATGTACGTTTCTTTTCACGGCCACCGTTATACCTTTTCCACTCTTATGTCTTTCTTTCCTACTTTCCATAGGCACATTTCCTCGGGTCACGCGTACACGTCATCACACCATACAAGTCTGCAATCCCAGCTGTTCATCTCATGCTGGTTGCTCTTCCTTTCATCACTGTCGCTTCCTCTAACCTGCCGGGTTCGGAGAAACCTAAATCTCAAAAAGCTCCAACGCCACTCAAGTTCGGAGCACATGTTGATTATTGGTTTAACGAATATGTCGGGACGATGCCCGTTCCTGAGTGGGAGGAACGTCAAGATCAAGCTGCAGAGCTCGTGCAACATTGTGAAGAGCTGTTTCTCGAGCTTAAAAAGAAACAAACGGAGAAGTCATGACGTCTTTCGCCCAATATCCATCTTCTCGGAATTTTTACGATCTTGGTGAGATTTTCACGCTTTTTTTTTCGTATGCTCTCATTAACGATTCGACCAGGGATATATTTGAACTTTATTTTTGCCTAGCTAATACCTTGTTTCTTTCGCGCTTGCATATGATTTTCCGCCATGTCCATATTCCTATGCCCCATGCGAGTTCTCCAAGTATGCATCGTATTTTAGCACTGCGCCCAACAAGACGTTCGCACCGGCGGCACTGCAAATCCATGTTCAGTTAAGCGAAAAGCCGACCCCATCGTAAGAAAAACGGAAAACGCACATGTCTTCGGGGGAAGAATATTCTGCTGGATTGTGCGAGATTCCGTCTTTGCACCGGATAAAGATCATGCTTGTTGGGACTCTTGACCCCGCATATACGCTGTTTCGCTCGAGAATCAACCAGGAGTGTACAAAGGAGTGCTTCGAAGACAGACTCACGAATCATGTCCCGCGCCACTTTGGATATCTCTGGAAGCATACCCACTCTCTTTTGCAGCCTTCCTTACAAATTCAACCATGCGATCATCAAATTTCGTCAACGGCGCTGTCCAAAACCGATCCCATACTTTTAGCTCTACACCAGCAGCTTGTGCAATCTCCTTGCATTCTTTTTCCAGCTTAACTACGATATCCTCGAGGATTACATCGCTCTGTGCTCGGACGTCAATGTTGAATTGGACCGTTGAAGCGAGCGTGTTGATGGATTGAGGTGTGGAATTGATTACTGCTACGGAACCAACTGCTCCAGGTGTGTTTACTGCGATGGTGTTGATACCGACAATCATCTTCGCTGCGGTGAGGAGCGTATCCGCACGTGCGTTCATTGGGGTTGTACCACAGTGTTGTTCACGTCCTCGGAGAACAATGTTGAACCAGCTCATTGCTAAGCAAGACGTCTATTAATTGGCTTCATGGTGTTAACGAAGGGGTCTGACCTTGAACACCCGTGACGACGCCGATGGGTTTATTCTCTGCTTCTAGAATTGGACCTTGCTCGATATGGACTTCGTAATGTGCCGAGAGTTTGTTCGCTTTGTATGAAGCGGGAACATCGCCTTTGAATCCAATACGTTCAAGTTCATCTCCAAGCTTCTTCCCATTCAAGTCCGTTCTCGCATAACTATCCTACCCTTAATAAGCAAACATTCATTGGAATGGAAGGAAGTACGACAATGCACTCACGCATACTCCGGTGTGAATTTCCCAGCCCACACGCCAGATCCAAGCATTGCAGGGGAGAACCGCGCACCCTCTTCGTTCGTCCAGTCAATCACTGCGATAGGGGCATACGTTTCGATGTTATTTTCATGAATCGTCTTGAGTACCTCGAGAGCGCAATGAACTCCAACGATGCCATCGTATTTCCCACCTGCTGGTTGCGTGTCGAGGTGGCTGCCGAGTCCAATAGGTGGGAGGGTGTTGTTCTTCCCTGGACGAGTTGCAAATATATTGCCCACTGCGTCGACCTGTTGTCCGACTTTCAACACTTCTTGAGGTAAAGGAAAGAAGAGTTATGGCTTGCTTTGACTGAACATCCGTATTTCTTTACTTGGTCGATGAACCATTCGCGAACTTTCTTATCGTCATCATTCAGAGTCAGTCGGTCTAATAATATGCCTGAATAGTAAAATCCATAGGCTTTGGTGACGTAGCTCACTCATTCCACCATCGGGAGTCCTGTTATCTCAACATGAATAAGCAGACCTGATTATCAGGCAGGAATGTTAATATTAATAGGAGAACGCACGATCCCCACTGACAAGACTCCATAAGGTCGGAGTTGATCCGCACCGCATTAATGCTAAGGGCACTAGTCATGGTAACAAGGTGAGCACTGGAACAGGAAGTGTACGTCTGACCCGACGAACTCCAGTCTGATTTAAATGCTGAAGACCGGTTATAGCTGTAGATTCACAAGCGGATCAGGCATTAGGATTCGCACAGCCAAATTATTTGCTCAATGTCTATTTTCTATCCACTAAATAAAATCGGAGATGGTCCGATAGTCACGTTCAAAGCTGAGTAAATAACAGAAAATGATTTCAATCAATTATTTGCACTCAATTATAATTTGAATCATGTATTTATAATTTAGAAACAGTAGATGTTCTTCTATTTATCCTCTCCTTATCATCCCTAGGGTGAGATCACAGCCTTCTTCCAACCCATCTCATTTATCATCATTGTTACTATAATTGGAGTCGTAATCAGATTCTTATTCACAGCCGACACTGCTTTGGAGTGCATCAGGCTTGCTGTTAGATCCGCGTTCTGAAAAGGGAAAATGAGACTGTATGATGAGCTGCGCCCATTTCATCCAGGAGCTAGGAAGAATCATCTCCTGTGACAGTTGCTCTACATACGGTGATTGTTGACTTCTCATCACTGTCAGCGCTGATATAACTTTTATTGCTCTGTTCGCGTCGCCAGTTGTGTGTATACATAACTCGGCTCAGACAATCATCTACTTAGTCCCCTGTGGCATTTTCCGCACTTCAGCCAAAGCCCATCAGGCACTCTCCAGTTTCACTCTGCGCTCAACCCGTTGGTAGAGCCCAGTTGTCGTAATAATGTCTGCAATTGTCGTCGAACAGTACATTATTCTGGGGACTTTCACCGCTTTACTTTATGACTCTGGTACGAGACATCTTTCCTTTTGCAATTATCCAGGTCATTGAACAACCTTGAACGAATACGTGTGAAGTCATTACTAAAGACAATGAGGTGGGTCGTCGCTCAGATACAATGAAATGCAGCTATTAAGATGTTTACATCCATAGATAATATTCTTTTGGGTAGGCTCTATCTCAAAAGAGCGTTGTCTCTTGATGCTCATATTATACATTCGACACAGTCCAATCCATGGAACGTCAACAGCGCGGTATTCTTTGTTGTACGTGCTATTATCATCTTCTTATCGTGCAAATACACCTAAGTGAATGATAGCTTCGTTACGTCGGACTTCTAGGTGGTCTTGCTTTTGTTATCTGTAAGCCTACTGAGAATAATCAATCTACTCAACTAAAGGTATTGTTTAAACAGATACTGATTTTGGAAGTTCTGTCAGGATGTAAGTACTTATTTGTTTAACTATATGCAATAATTAATCTGAACGTCCCTCCTCTAAGATGTGGGTTTGTGGATTATCTTGCACCTGTTTATTCACCAATTCAAATTAAGGTGAAATTACCTATTGGATACGTACACTCAGTAGTAAGTGGCTATACTTTTAGCCGTCTATCTCTACTCATTTGAGACATAGCCGGGCTTGTTATTGTGCTGATGGAATGTATTAATAATTCTCACTCAGTCTTTCTTTAATATTAATAGTACAAACACAGATATTATACTTATACGAGTCCTGGCTCTCTATCAAGCTAGTAAGTGTTCTCCTTATTGAAGTCAACTACTCATACTTAAGTTAGACAGACAGAGTGTTGAATGCTTGCCTTAAAATCCTATTTGCCACTGTTTCAGTTGGTGCACTATCCATGGTAGTTTATGCAGATCTGAAATCTAGTGGTAATTTGTCCCAAAACTAACTTTCAACTGAATACTGATTTTATTCTAGTACAGCCCGTTAAACATAGCTTTTCAGCGTGTAATGTTCAAAGCGATGTCCCTCTACAAATAGTAGTTATATCACGGTACATTGTTACTACTGAATTATAACTTCTCTTTCTGACATTTGGCAGGGTTCTGCCACTAATGCATGGACTTATTCTACTTGTCCTTGCATTGAGAAAGGCACACAAATACTTGAAATTTAATGTCGGATTCAGAGGGTCTCACCTTGTTAAGATCCTTGTCCGGGATCAGGCCAGATATTATGTCTTGTGAGTATGGTCTCTATACTGTCACGTAATTTTCACTAATTAAACATATAGTGTTGTTGTGTATTGTATTTTGACACTGGTCAGTATTTTGGTCACTCTTAAACCAGGTGAAGCAGCCATTTTGAATTCGCTTGGGGACCAAATGATTATATCCTTTGCTGGGTGTCGAATCTTAATAAATCTGAAGGAAGAAGGGGAGAAGGATGCAAATGGTGGGATAGTAAACATAGTTGGAACAATTAGTAGTATACAATTTGTACAGGACACAGCATCATCTCTTTTGTAGACATAACTTCTGTGTTTTGATTAGGGTAATGCTCCACCAAGTACTTTCTGCTTTGTCATGCATAATTCTTGTAACTACAAGAAAATGTATACATATTTAGAATAGAATTGTTATCCTGCTTTTCTTAATGGCCACCATTGATTTGGACAAATCCAGGCTCACTGTCAAATCCTGTTACCATATTTAAACTTTGAGAAGGCAAGTGTAGTTGTTGAGGTTTGTTTTCCTTTGGGACGTTTTTGTGATGAATGAAGAAATTCCACACAACCAACCCAACCCATAATAATTCTGTAGTATGCCCTTTGTGATTGAAATTGTATTTACAAGTGTTTCAAAGTGTCATCTGTGTCTGAAGGGTCTAACCTCATCAGGATTCCTGTCCAGGATCAGGCCAAATATTATATCTTGTGAGAGCATTCCTTACATTTCTGGATACTCTTGTTGACTACACATATAGTATTGTATTATACTGTGCTACAGTGCTGATCAATTGTCCGGTTATTCTCAGGCCAGGTACAGTAGGTATCTTCAATGCAGTCGAAATCCAATGATGTTGTGGATCATTGAAACTCGAATCCTGATAAATTTTAAAGAAGCAGGGGAAGAAGTTGCAGACGGCAGGACGACAATGGACAGTATTGGGACGACTAGTGATATGCAGTTCACTCAGCACACAACCTCTTCTTCGTTACATACATGATTTGTAGTGTTAGCACGAGCTTTGTACAAGACAATCTCCATAATCCTTATTGCGACGGAGGGTAAGGTAGAGACATGAAAACATAAGTAAGCTCAGTAAATTTACTGTTTCTTGTTCTTCTTCCCGCCGGACTTTAACTCCGTCGGTGCATTGCGTATAGCACCAAGCACACTGTTTAGCTCCGAATCGATCGATATGTTTTTCGTCGCCGGGGTAGCTACCATCTGTTGTGTTTCTGTCGGGTCCTGCTCCGCAATGGTCGTACTGCATTGCTTCTGTCGCTTTCCGAACGCAGACGTAAACAGCTCGTCAATTTCATCTTGGAGCCCGGGTCCTGTCTTCCGTTTCCGTTTCCTCTCTCGTCGCTTCTCTGCTGCGCTGGTCTCGATATTGGAGGCTGGTAGCAGCTGTTCGTGCTTGACCTCCTCGGTATGCCTCTTCGCAGCAGTCGTGCTGACCTGAGCTTGCTGCGTCTTCCACTCTTCTGGGTTCCGCTTCAACAGATACAAGTTTAGCCCGCGCATGAAGAATTTCCCGTAATGCGAGCCAACTAGAGCAGTCTCATGTGGGATCAAACCCTTCGCAATCTTCTCTTTCAGATACGGATCCGCCGCAGCCCACAGTCGCTCTCCGACGCGGCTTCCTACCCGGTCGTCGACGAGAGCGGGGAAGGGCCCTTGAAAAGCTAGGATGAGTTGACGGCGAGCACTTGACGGTATGCCTGGCGTCGTGAGAAATGCATCGAAGATTCGCGAACTGACTGCATGATGTGCAAGTGCGAGGAGACGCGGTGCTGGAAGTCGTGTGAGACTCTGAATCGTCGGCTGGTTGTGTGGTGCGTCGAGTTGAAGTAAGGATTGAACAAGAACCGAGCCTTGAATTGTCGGCTCCAAGACAAATGATTTGGTGTCTCCAGCATTCGGGCCGCTACCAGTTTGTTTCCGAGCATCTTGCAGCTCTCCGTACGGCACCAGATATAACACGCATTCAACCAGGTAGAGTCGCTCTTCTTCGGTACCTAGGTCAAAAGCATCAAGAACCACCTGCAAAACGTTCAGCTTCATAAATGTCTGGGCGAGAGAACTGCTTACCTGGGTCACTTCCTCTTGGCGACTCTTTAGCGATGCTGCTCTGTCTACCAAAGCTTTTAATACACCCGTCTTCGCACCCCCTGCATCCGACGAAATTAGAGCACAATCGAAAGGGAACGATTTTCTAGACCCACTTATTATCTTCGACCACGAGCTCTTTAATTCTTCGAATACGGACGAAAGTTGATCGGAATTGAGCCGTGCGATGGCCCGAGCGACCACAAAATTAGCAACGGGGTGCACCGAGAGTCGCCCTAACTTCCCTGAACTGCCTTTCCATGACCCTGAATGATCCATATCTCGAGCCGACTTACCAGTAAAGTAAAGATCCCAAATTGCGTCAAACGCTGCCCCCGGAGACATGCTAATCAGCCTCTCCAGTAGATGCGAGGAGGTAGGCTCGCGTAGTAGTGTGGCGACAAAGTCAGATGGCTCAAGCTTACGCTCGGGCTTTTGCACTACAGCAATAGCTTTCGTAAATAAAAAGTTCTCTGTACTCGAAATAACCTGACACATACGAGTAGAAGAGATGAGACTGGCAGAGATGGTGTCCATCAGCGAACCAGCTTCGTTTGAAGTTCCATGAGCGGACTCCATCTCAAGCAAAATCTAGTAGTTTCAAAGTTAGACTCTATTCCTTATTGATGCTCAAACGATTAACCCTTCGACTTACCACTAGGACTGGACATGCGCTTTTATTTACAGCGAGCGCCCGTATCTCGTTCTCACTTAGCTTTTCTCTTATTTCCTTTACAAACCTACGTGCCAACACCTGAAACTCTGGAGGGTAAGCAAAGACGGCTTTTCCCTTGCCCTTCCCATTGAATGTATCAGCATCCCGCGAGGAGTCTGTGAAGACAGACTTCATGGGACCCTGCTTTGCACGGTGCTTAGCACTTTTCTTTGAGCGCAGGATAGAAGAAGCATCGGTTGCAGAAGGAATCGTAGGGCAGAGTAGCACGAATAGGGAGCGGAGGACGTGCGACGCAAACGGATCCATTATAAGGATTGTTGTAGAAGGAAGGAGTTCATTACTCAAATTGACGATGATCTCAGTCAGTAGAGGTAGATGTCCTTGCATGTTTTCTTCATTATCGTCCGGAGGCTTAGGTAGAATACCCTTGGCCTTACAATTAAATTCCGTGAGTGGAATGCAAACATGCCAGGGATATTGACAGACCTCACGGTATATTGTCCCTTTCGCTACTGACAAAAGTGTCTGCACAACGTGCGAAGCAAACCGATGTCTTGAGAGTTGTTCAAGTCTTCACTACGGTAAATGCAAGTTCCTTGCTGAAATGCATATACAAACTTACGATCCAGCAAGTCGATCAACAAACACGCGCTTGACGAAGTCATCCATAGAATACGTCATTCGCTCCAGAACATTTGAGCATTCTGGGTCTGTTGCTAGTTGTTTTTCCTTCCCAGACAGCTCCTGGAGGGCGGCGACTAGGAATAATCTTCGCTCTGAACGCGAAATTAGGAAACTATCATCAAAAAAGAATTCGGGAGCTACGTACCCTCGTTTGGATCAGCGTCTCCTTCGTCCAGCTCTCCTGTGTCAGCCACTTCCTGCCATTCACGCAGACTATTATCAACAGTTTTGAAATATGCCTTCACGTCTGGATCTACATAGCCAAACGGCGCGTCTGGTGAAAGGGATTGCCCATTATTTTCGTGTCCCGCCGTGTTCCTATCAACAATCCATGACGGCCCAGCATGTTGCGCTATCTCCTCCTGATTTTGGGCGTCTTCGGGGTAAGGTGTAGTTTCTGCCGCTTCCTCTTTCTTATGCTTTTTGCCGCGTTTCCTATTTTCTCGAGGCATGGGAAGGTAAAGAAAGCTAGAGACTTCGGATTGAATTCATCCATTAGACCGGAATAAATTTGCCCGTCGATCATCAGCTTTCCCACAAATGACGCCTCGAATCATGTGGATGGATATATAAATTCATGTAACCTGGCGGTAATTTTTGGGTGATCCAGTTTCGGTATCTCGATCCACACATTTCTCAAAGTAACAATGACTCTCGCAAAGAGAGAATACAAACCCAACACCGCCTATTGATATTTACAAGTAGAGAGAGTGTGTGTGCCGTCTTGTGATTACAGTAGGCGTAGTACTACATGATCATCATGATGTAGCACTAGTGCAGAAATTACTGCTTTATAAAATGCTTTCACTCAGAATAACACAGAAGCTTGTATTAAGCCTGTGCATCTAGTGACAGAGAAGAGGTTGTATACTGTGCAAACTGTATAGTACCGATTGTTTCAATCTTACCCACTGTCCTGCCATTTGCATCCTTCTTCCCCTCTTCTTTTAGATTTATCAGTATCTGGCATCCAGTAATGCCTACAATCACTGGGCTTCCAATCGCAAACAGTATGTCTCTTTCATCTGATCCAACGGCAGCCTAAGAAGAAGAAGACAGAGTTATAACACAACGCACTATAAGACTATACTTTAAATTAGCAAAAGTGCGTGAAGAATGCATATAACTCTTACATGATAAAATATTTAGCTTAATCCTGGACAAGAATTTTGACAAGGCGAAACCCTTTGAACCCGGAAGCGAGCTTCAAGTACGTGCGTGCTTTTGCAAGTGCAAGGGCGAGTAAAATAAGACCATGCACCAGTGGTATAACCCTGTCAAAAGTCAGGAAATAGAAACTAATTGATAGTTGTCGATGTACTGTAGATTTGCTGCTACATGCGAAAAGGCTTTGCGAAAATCACAAGCCATAAAGCCATGTTGTACAATCTGAGCTGGAACAAAGTCAGTATTCAGTTAGAAAGCCGAGTTTTTAGACAAATTACCACTAGATTTCAAATTGTAGTAAATTAAAACACATAGGGCACTGGCTGCTCCAATGCTAAATACAAATTTTAGGCAAATATTCAACTTATCTACCAAATTTAAACATGGTTGATTAATCATTTAATTAACCGCGAAAGGAAAACACCCACCACTTTGGCAGAGAGCCAATACTTGTATAAGTAGAATATCTGTAGTTTTCTCATAATCTTTTGAAAGGGAGGACTGAGTGAAGACAGAATACATACACTCCATCAGCACAGCAATAAGCCAGGCTAGCTTCTAAAGTGAGTAGAGATAGAAACTGAAAGTCTGGCTACCTACTGCTAAGTGTATATGCCCAAAAAGTAATTTGATCTTGATTCAAACCTGTGAAGAAATACGATGCCAAGTTATCTACGAACTCACACCTAAGAAGAGGAAACATTCAGATCCATTACAGCCCTTCGTTTGAAATATAGCTACTTACGTCTTGACGGACTCTCCAATTTTTTTATCTGTTCCAACGGTAGTTTCAGACTGCTTCACAGATACATGGACCATGCTCAGTGTGCTTACAGATGACAAAAGCAAGGGAACCCAGAAGCCCGACATAGCGAAGCTATCATACATTTAGGCGTATTTATACAAAGATTACGATAAAACCCATACCAGAAAAAAGGCAACACTATTGAGGTTCCACGGATTGGACTATATTGTGTGACTTAGTTGAGCATTGATAAATGACACTTTCAGACAAAGCTTAGTACCCAGAAGAATCTAATCTGTGGGCATAAACTCCCCACTAGCTGTATTATATCTTATCCAAACAGCGACCTACCTCTTTGTTTTTAGTGATGACTGTCAAGCACCTTGTCAAAGACCCGGCTATTGTAAGAGGAAATTCTTGACGTACTAGAATCGTAAAGCAAGGCGATGAAAGTCGCCAGGATAATATACTGTTTGACAACAATTGCATACATTAATATTAATATAGTCGGCTTCTGACCAGCAGGTTGAGTACAAAGGCAAAGCTGAAGAGTGCTTGGTGGGTTTGGCTGAAACCCCAGAAGTGTCACCGATCCTAAGGGGTTAGTAGATGGGAGTCTGCAGCGAGTTGCATATATAACCATCCACCGCAGTGAATGAATTAAGATTCAACTAAGCCAACAGCGCCAACAATGACGAAGAGTCAACAATCATCACGAGGATGCAACGTAACTACCAAGAAATAGCTCATCCAGCCTCGTTGCGGCGTGTCAGAGCTTGCATCATCCTAGCAGGCTACAGTGCCCGAAATCCCATAAGTTGCCGAGCAATGTGCAATACGACGGGCATTTGGATGTAAACGTTGGAGATCGTCATCCTCACAACTTGTCCAGCCACAGCTGATTTCGCGGTGTCCAGGTATTTGTACGGTCATTATATGGTGTGCTCAAAAGAAACGATGGACCATCATAACCACGAGCTAAGAAACAAAACAAAGCAGCCGAGCGTAAAAAAAACAAAATCGAATGCATATCATGTATGGTGCAAGAAAGAAACGATGTTATTCATCCACCTCCGATTTTCTCTTCTTTTTCTTTGAAATTTCACCGTTGGCCTTCGCCTCTTTCTTTGCTTTTTTACGAGCTTTCCGTTCCTCTTCGGTCTCCTCGGACTTACTTTTCTCAGCCTTCAGAAGAACGGGTGTTAGGGGTAAGTCGTTTCGAATGCGAGACAGCAAACCGTACCTTTCGTTTCTTTTCCTCGACTTCTTGGCCATTCTCCTTAACATCCACGTCCATAGCGTCCTCGTCTGCAGGCTTCACCGCTGCAGCCCCGGCCGCCTTCTCCTTTTCCGCCCGCTTCTTCGCACGACGTTCCTCCTTCGATTTCTTCTTTTCCGCCTTCACATCCGCAACTGCTTTCATTGCAGCCTCGACTGGCTCACGCTGCGTCGAAACCAAGCCCACCGCATCCGCGCTTGAGTTGTATTGTCGTGTCTCTCCTGTCGGCTCGTATTTGGCTTGCTTCTTTCCAGGTGAGCTGAAAGCCCGCACGCCATTTAGATCATTCTGGTGTTCAAGAGCGCGTAGTCGTGATTCGAGCTTCGTTCGGTTCTCGAGACCGATAGATGGCGCTAAAGGTTCAGATTTACCGTCTGGATCAGTAAGCGCATCGACACGTATCGATAATGCAGCTTTAGTTGCGACCATACGAGCCATCTAGATCAAATTCAGCCTGTGAGATTTGAAACGAAGAACGAAGCTTCGTACTTTGCCCTTGAGCTTCGGAGGTGCCTGGCCGACGAGTGAAGCGTGATAAATGAGACCGTATTTCGGAGTGTCATGTTTCGTCTTGAGTGCACGGAATAGGGCTTTCTCTGCACCGAGGATCTGTACTGTGCTTGCTGGGTGTTTCGCGAGATTCAACAAGCTCCCGGCGTGGCTGATTAACCTTGCACCGACCAGTTCACCAACAAGCGCTGTTAAGTTCGGTGCTATAGCATTCATACGGTTGCGTAGATATTCTGCGAGCTGTGCACGATATGCCGAAATTGCAATCACTTGGTCGCACGCGCCGTTGATATTTGCTAGATCTGACTCTGAGATTTCGGTACCCATAGAAATTTCTGCAGCGACTTTGATCGTTTGCTCAAGCTCCTCCGGTAAGATGTGTGCAAGAGAAGTCGTGGCTGCGTTTGTCCGAAATCCTAGGGGCCGAATTGTCTTGAGGACTAGCTTTTCGCTTCAGAATATTAAAGAGACCTACCCATCGCACGTACAACCTTCGCATATGCGACACTGTCGGTCAGGATCTTACCCATTTCTGGGAAATGCCACCCATACCATTCCTTCGGAGGCGATCAGCAATAATCTAACGGCATAATTAACTTCCAATCCTGACCTTTACCCGCATAGCATAGATGTTTATCTCTTTATCGAGGTCATCTAACAGGGCAATCGATTGGATGACCATTGTATCCACCTTGTCAGGGGAGAACTTGAGCTTGAATCTGACGAAAGCGAAATTTAGTCAACAATGAGACGTTTGAGAATTGCGGGAGACGTACCGGGAAAGGGAATGACTTAGACCTAAGCTCATTTGTGCTAAGTCCCGTGGATCCAAACCATCCAGAAGTGCAGCCAGTTGACTTCGAATGCCACGATATAAGTCCACGGTAGAAGAGTCTGCTACGACTTTAATTCCAAGTTTCTTCGATATTGACGACCCTGTAAGAAATTGTCAACTGTTACGTCCAACGTAGCACACATATAGGAGTGCCTATACCGAGCTTTGAGTCTATAACGGTGAGCTCTTCCTTGGTCTTCCCCTTGTCAACGATTTCCTCAGACAAAAACTTCTTCAGACCCTTCCCGAGCTTGCCCTCTTGGATTGAAGATATTTCATCGACGGCAGATGCGGCAGACTCAAAACGGTGAATTGCTTTAAGCTTCAGGCTAGCAAAAAGTTACGGTACTCCAATTAAGCTGTAATCTTGGAGTAAGAGCAAACAGACATGAACATACAGTCCAATCGCCCTCTCAGGCGACTCGAACTCCTCCCATAAATCTGCGCTCTTGAGTTTTGCGGAATCGGTGAGCTTGAATAGGCAGTATCCAAGGGCTGTCTCGTATAGCACGAGCATTTTAAGATTATACAAAAAGAAAGCAAAGCTCAGAAGGGAGGGAAGGAGAGGACCCGGCTGACCTTTGGGTGTCTGCTCGTGCGTGCCAAACTTTTTTTCTGCCGGACATCTAGTAGTCGTGAGAAAGCTTACTTAACACATCTTTGCATCTGATGACTGATGGTACTGACAGGCCTCTTATGGCAAGTTATGCTTAATATCGACTTCTCATCACAGTACACTGTCCTAACCGTTGACTCGTACGGTCGTATCTTAACGCCTGTCCAGCCATGATAAGTACTTCGCGTCAAGCACCTTTACCCCTGTGCTTCTGGTGTTCTTGGGGCCTAACTTTGATCGCTATGAGATGTACTACAAATTACACAGCAGTTTGTTACTAGGGCTGGCTAGGTACTAAAGCCACTTTGATGGTTCTGTTCGGATATTAGTTCATTTCGGCTCAAGCATTTTGATTTAAGTTGGTTAGGCATGAAACAGTCAGGCAGAAAACTTCCAGTAATCACAGCTTCTCAACAGGCCCAGTGAAAGCAGGAGGTAGCATAAAAGGAGATACGAAGCTCTTAATGAGTTCATCGTCAAAAATACTGTAAACATGACACCTTCTTTGCACCTCGGTTATAATTCAACACATCCATTACACGTTCGTTCTGCTGCGCAGTCTAACAGTCACGTCCCGCTCTCTTTATTACAGGCTATCTCAGCAGTTATCACTGAACGGTATTTTGCTGTCGCACTTTCTGCTGTCCTCCTTTATGACTTTTGTGAGTGACTCGACACTCCTTGCAACGAGTAAACACTGATGATATGTGAAGTCATAATCATTGAACGCGAGGTACGGAGACACGCGAATATACTACTTTGTAAAGACTAACCTAGTAATAAATACAGGCAAAATTCTTTTGGGTACAGGATTATGTGCGAACACTTTCTCAATACTGATCCGTACAATGTAGTGTTATCCTCGGAAGGTCCCTGGCTTAATTTACTTTTTGGTGGGAAGTTATATTTCGGTTAATTCTAAGTTATAACTGATGACGTTCTAGATTCGCTGTGTCGGACTGGTAGGAACAATTGCGAATATTGGTACGTGTCAAAATTTATGTCCGTTCAACTCGCACAGAATAATCTAAATGCCACCGAGGAAGGCACGGGTTTTGGTGCGACTCTCATAACGTAAGTAATATCAATGTTCATCGAGCATCAAACGATCACTTACCTACATGTCATTCTTCTTAGATGTATATCGGAATCTCGTTATATTGCGTTTGATTTACTGACACTAAATAAGGCCGATTCTCGCTCTGGGCTTTGTCGCTTTGCAGTGGGCAATCTTAAATATGATTAAACTTATCTACTCATTCAGAAGCTAGATAGCCTCACCATTAAATCTGTTGAATGTAAGTCATTCCTGATACAGAGGGTCTTGCCAAAGCAACTAAGAGGGGCTATCATAGACATCCTAATTATTAGAGTCCTGGCTCTCTATCACAACAGTATGACGCTCTTTGATCAAATCTAATTACTATTAATCCGCACAGATATAAGACTGGGAATATTTCTCAAAAGTCTTTTTGCTTTCACCACAATAGCTGGCCTCAGCCTTCTGATATATTGTACTTCTTCTGCCGGTGGTGCGGACGGAATTTATGTCTTCTGTATCCAGCGCTAACTTTGTTACAGCCAAGGTTGCCAGACTCCCGAATGGAATAACTACTTGTGTATATGGAAGAAATACCACCCATCAAATGATGGCCGTATTGTATGTTGATTCCTCTCAAACTCCCGCTTACTCTGATTTTTGATTCTTGATAGAATAATACCTATGGTCCAAGAAATGGTCTTACTTACCCTTGCACTCTATAAGGCATACGAGTACTTGAAAGAATTGGCTGGTCTTAAAGGCTTTCACCTTGTACAAGTCTGTATTAAGGATCAAGCTCTATATTATGTCCTGTAAGAAGATTATAACATCTTTCTAGGCATGGCTGCTAACCAACCGAGAACAGTGTTATCGTGTTCTGCGCTGTAAGGCTAGGATATCTCTTCGTCACAGATAAATTCGCTGCGAATATTCTGAATGCAGCTGGGAGTCCCACCATCCTGTGCATACTTGGAACCAGGCTTTTGATTAATCTCAGAGAAGCAGCTGAGAAGGGCTCAAACGGAGGAGTTACTGATAGGTTGAGGACGATCAGTAATATGCAGTTTGCATAGACTACACTACTTGGTCTAGCCAACCGGGAATGGAATTGCAAAATATATCTATTCCAGATCTTTGCATAGAATACAAAGGTGTACATAGATGGCAAGGCCCACTCATGGGAGAGAGCCTGGTTAGCATTTACATGTCGGTTCGATAGACTATGTATGTACCAAACATATGCCATCCGACATCTAATAGGCGTGAGAAAGCTTATTGATCTGCCTGGAGGGCCTTTCTGCCTATTCGTCTCGCTCTTCAACAATGGTGTTATCTCAGCGTCTGTCCAGTCATGATAGGCGTCTTGCATTAAAATCTTCACCCATGTGCTTTTCGGTCCCCAGGATCTACTTTCAGCAGTTATGAAGGTGTACTATACCTTGTAAAGCATATTGTAACTAAGGCTACCGTACACAGCTACCAAAACCACTTGACGCTGTCGTTCTGGGAGCAGTTCTTTTCGGTTCTCTTTATTCTTCTGGTCGGCTCGGCATGAAACAATCATGCAGAAAACTTTCATCAAACACAGCTTCTCTATGGGCCCAGTGAAAGCGGTTCAGCATATAAGGAGGCAATGAAGTCCATGAACGTAACATCGAAGGGATACCAACAGTGTCACCTTTTCTGGATCCTGGGCGTAATCTGACAATTCTATCTCATCCTTGCTCTACCACACCGTCTAATAGTTGCATCTCTGACTCTATGTCACAGGCTGTCTCTGCAATTATCACCGAACGCTATTTCGCTGTAGCACTTTTTGTTGTCCTCCTCTATGATTTTTGTGAGCAACTCGACACTCTTTGCAAAGGGTAAACAATGACCATATGTAAAGTCATCATGGCTGAACGCGAGGTATGAAAATATGGAAATATTGCACTTTGTAGGTACTAAGCAATAGGATTTACAGGCAAAATTCTTCTGGGTATAGGGTTTCATGAGAGCACTGACCTAATGCTGAACAATACAATGTAGCATTACCCCCGGAATGCACCTAACATTGTTTACTTCTTAGTGCAAGATTATATTTTGGTTAACTCTGAGGCATATCTGATCAAGTTTTAGATGCACTGTGTTGGACTAGTAGGAACAATTGCAAATATTGGTAAGTGTCAAATTAATGTATGTTAGTTATCAAAAAGTGACCTGTTAGGAATTGTAAAATACAGTAACTAAGTTTGGAAAAGCTTAACTCAAGACTTGGGACTGAGTAGTTTATATACAAAACCCTATTAGTCACAAGTCTAGAGATTAGCCAGATCAACTAGACTACCTTTATTGTCCTACTTAGTAAGAACTCCAGCTCAGCATTATTAACCTCTAATCATTACTAATGGGTGATTAATCCATTAGTAGAGAGAGGGGACAGGAAGGAGTAGGTACTAAGTTAGTTAGGAAAAGGTAACAAAACCTGAGGACAAGGTCTTTATCTCTCTAAGGTTAAACACATACTCTAGCACAGTATTACTTAATAACCTTAACTAAAGACAAGTCATTTAGAATACTTGTATAAAGAGGGAATCTAGAAAGAGTATAGTGTCTAGAGTAAGAAGTATAAAGGAAAAGACTAGGAGAAAACCTGAAGAGATAAAAGGAAAATATTATACTTACTTACTATATAGTTAGCTAGGAACACTTTGTACAAAGACAAAGGACTATTAAAGCTAGGAAAGAGCTAGAGCTAATACTCTAAAGCTCTATACTTGAGAAGGACTAGTACTAGTGAAGGAAAGGGAACTGAGAGCTCTAAAGAGAGACTATAGGAAAGTAGTCTCCTTTATACACTTTACTCATATAGATGGGAAAGTAACAAAGTCATAAACATGAGAACTATATAAGGACAACATAAGGAATACATGAGACAATCTAGAACTTTAGTTGTAAGTTCTATGATTGAATACAGAAGTATAAAGATAAGGCTAGAAGTTAATAAGGATAATTGTCTCCTAAACTAAGTCTATTAAAGAAGACTTAGGGAAAGATTTAGAACATTAGTTGTTAGTTCTAGAGTGTACACAAGACAGTCTAGAACTTTGGTTGTAAGTTCTAGGGGTAGTACAGAAGTACAGCCTTTTATATTATAAAAGTTATAAGGAGTCATTAAAAGTCATAATACTCTACCTTATGAGAAAAGTGTATTATAAACTAGTGTACAGAAAGTATAGGTTGAGTCAGACAGAGTTATAAGAACAATAGAGAGCTCTACTTCATAGGAAAAGTATTACATAGTTTACACAGTATAACTAGTTAGGAGGACTCATAAGGAGTCATTAGAAGTATGAGAGAAAGTATAGAAGACATAATAATACAGTAAAGGAGTTATTAGAAGATTAATCTAGAATACAAGAAAACACAAACTAGTGTCAGCAGATTAATAAAAGACACAAACTAGTGTAGTATACAGTCTAAAGAATTAGCTAGCTCTACTTTATAGGAACAACAGTGAAGAGAGTTACTAAAGTCACTAGAGTAACATTACTCTAGTAAAAGGTATATAAGGAGGCTAGTTTAGTCCTTAAAAGATAGTTTTATCAACTTAAGTTACTTAGTACTTGGAAGTACTCTACTACCAACCTACTAGGCTATACTTACAGCTTGACTAAAGTAGGACTCCTCTACCCTCTCACTATACAAGTCTACAAGTCTTACTCTCTATACTCTATTCTGTTACTATTCCTAAGGATTAGGACTAGTAAAGTAAGTATATCTTACACTTTGATAAAACTCCAACTTAGTTACAAATCTTTACTATTCTAGTAAAGCTCTAGTCTACTAAGGGGAACTTAAACCTAGAGCTAGTATACAAGTATATCAACTCTAATACTTACTTTATAATATTAACTAACCTTAATAATTAACATTCAAAGTGGGTAGATAAATTACTCTACTACTTAGAACAGTTGTTAAGGTAAGTAACTTTCTTTTGTAGTAAGAAAAGAAAGATTAATTAAGAAGTACTACTAGTTCTTGATTACTTAGTAGCTTATACACAAGAACAAGTGTTAATACTAGGAGGTATTAAAGGAATACCATTTTGGATACAGGGGGAAATTCCCTTAGACTCTTTTAAGTAAGGAAGAGTAGTATCAACTGTTGCCTATACAGTAGGCACTCCTATCAATCAACAAATCTAGATTGAACAAATTCAAGGATACTCAGACTATCTATACACATTACAACAACATTATAATCTGTTATACAGTACATTACTTGTACTAGAACAAGGATATTCAGATATTGTAAAAGTAAGCAACTTTTGTAATATTATACTAAACAAAGTTAACAAGCTATAAAAAGTAGTTTTGTATCAGATCAAGGAAAGGATTAGAACATTACACATATAACAACTGGTACTGGGCACAAGCAGAAGCCTATTATTATACAGCCCTCTATTATCTAATCTCTCAACCATTCTCATATTCTTACTACTTGTAGGAACACTCCTTGTTACATATACTTAGAGTAAGAGGAAGAGTTAATTAGGGAACAGTACAAGATTGGCTCAAAGAAGAGGTTCACACTCTAGCCACTCCTATTCAAATAAATTAGGGACTTATTATAGTCTTTAAATTATAAGGATAAAGACTTAGATACAACAATTCTTAAGTCTTAACAGAATAATCAGGTCTACTCAAAGTCAAGACATATATTATAAAACTATACAAGGGGAAATCACATACTTGTGTAGTCTTATATAATCAGAACAATAAGGAGAAAAGTTAGAGCAGATACAATCAGATCTAGATACACAGGTATTAAATATTTTTAATATTCATACAAAGTTACAGGAAATCTTGGACAAGATACAAGACCTTACTAACAGAGTACAAGAAGTACAGGTTGAATCAGGAATATTACAAGTATACCTGAACAGATTAGTACAGTCACAATTTAACCTAACTACTATATTACAAAATATTAGTAGAGAGGAGTAACAAAGTGACAGGAGAGAAGGAAGTACTTCTAATACTTAATACTCTTAGAGACAAGAACACTTTAACTAGGAAAACACAGTCTAAGAAAATCAAGAAAGTGAACTATCAGGTTCTTCAGCTGAAGAAGAAGAGCTTGTTAATACAATACAGGGAGGAATCCAAACATTTTAAGACTATAGTGGAATTGAAACACACATCCAGATAGTCTACCAGGATCCTCTAAAAGCCTTCAAGGTCAGTCAGAAATTATTACTTA